>NW_023994750.1:0-238158 GCF_015586225.1 Lucilia sericata
TTTTTATCAAAACTTCAACTTTGGGCGACATGTTCTAAAATCCCAAAGCTGGGATCAGAAAACTGAAAGCAGTTTTGGAAACCTCAATATGTTTTCTATTTACTTCAAAAGTATTTTCCCAGCCCTGAAGAAATGTGGACCCTATGGGCAAAAAAGTAAAAAATCCCATTTTTGGGATTTTCATTCCTATTTTTGGGAATGCGGGATGCCCTTTGACCTTTTAAATTTTTTTTTTTTGCATTTTCTTATTTGAAATGACAAATTTAACAAGCGTTGAAAATTTCATTGAGCTTTGTTTATAAATAAAGATTTTGTCATATATTACATATTTGTTTAATTTCTAAAACTATGATTTATATCAAAATTTTAATAGGGTCGCAGATAGCTACAACAATTTAGTCCATATTTATCCCTTAATATCATTTTTTAGTTAGATATGGAAATTCTCGACCCTTTACAAAAAATTTCAAGCCAATATCTCAATTACATTCAAAAATATGTTCATTTAAACCTGTGTCCTTTAATTTCATCTTTTTCATATTTTATTATTAAGTATGACAGAACATACATTTGGTGTTGAATAAAATATTTGGACAATTTTTAAAAATTATTTTGTTAATTATTTTATTAAAGACTATAAAATTGTATATACAATAAAAAATTATAATTTTATTATGAGCCACGCACAACAACACCTAAATCACCCCACACAAACCACCTTTCCCGCCCACCGAAACATAAAACACAATTAATACAATATCATCAGTTAGTATAATAGCTATTTTTATTTGAACTGTTTGTTTATCTTAAACATAATATTAATTAATTCTTACAACCTACTTATATAGTTAATTCCTAACACTACTTATTTTCTATAAAATAATCTGTCATATCGGTATACATATCCAGAAGGTAATATAAGTCCTTTAAATCTTCCTTGTATTGAGATGATAGAGTTTCATAACAAATCCATCTTTTTCGCATAGTTGAACGAACAGGATCAGAAGATAGAAGTAAACTATTAAAAATATCTTCATTCTGTGATTGCCTGGAGCATTTTCTTGAGCTGAATAGTTGAACATGCTTAAAATCTCGATTCCTCGCTTCCTGGGCTTCTTCTTTTAACTCTCCAAGTGGAAGAATATTCGATTCAATTATTATTTGACCATGACACAATACTTTGTGTACTGTTGGTGTTAGTTCCCTCCATGGATACAGAGATACAAGTAATTTAGAAATTTCAGATGTATATTCCCCAAATCGATATTCAGTGCCATTAAAATAGTGTTAACTCTTCGAAGCAACTCCTTGTCGATTCCAGTTATTTTTGAAGTAATTTCAAAATCACGAAAAAACCTTCTCGCCGTATTACCGTCATTTGTACTACTGCAACTTGAAAGTGGTTTGTCGATGTTTAATCCCATCTGAACTTTAAATTCTTCTTGGATTCTGCTTTTTTCCGCAGCTCTCAGTTCTTTCAATTCTTCATTATTTTTTGTTGATTTAGTAAGATTCTCTGGCACACTTCTATATTTGAGGTCGTATGCTATGTGTAAAAAGTAATTCAAAAATCGTATTCTGGCATGAAGTGGTGAAATTCCGAAAGACAGGTCTTCTTCATTAATACTTCTGCTTTTGTTTATATTTGAGAATGGCGACTTTTTCTCATTACATATTGAGCATCTCCAGAAGGAAGAAGTTTCTGTTATGGCATTGCTGACCTTTCCATCAATCATTGTTAAGCTTAGCTGATATGATACGTTAATAGAGAATTCCTTTATTTTTATGCAAATGGGCTCCAGTGCATTTATTTCATCTTTTAAATATTCCACTAATTCTTTTGTTGTTTTCTTTGACTCCTTTATATGTTCAAATCCAATGGGTCTACAAAAATTTTTTGAACCCGGAGTTGTATTGATCCATATATCTTCAAATGAATTTCCGATGCTTGACGATGATGGATTAAGGGAATATGAACGAATTCGTAATGGCACTAATGATGACATAAATACACTTTTGTAGTCTGCTAATGTCCGACTTCCACAAGCTTGTTTGTATTCTGGAAGTGCTGATAAACCGTCACATCCCCACTTACATATTAAGACAACATCACAGTTATGAATTTTCCTTAGTTGGTCTTCTGAAAAGTCTGACACAATTCTTGATGCTGTGTTTTCGAGCAAAGATGATATATCAATACAAGCTTCCACATCATTAACAGCAATAGGTGATGGTAGGATAGATTGTTTTTTTTTTCCTGGATCGCCTTGTATGATGGTAATATATTGTGTCCTTTTTCATGCAGAGCTTTCCTTAATATTTGGTACTTATTTCGACTGAGACCCAGTTCCAACATAAGCGCTATTGCTTCCTCTTCAGTAAAATTTGATTATGATGTTGGAGTTGGTATACTTTCCACAATTCGCTTAAGTCGTTTTGGTGATGCATTAGGAAGAATAGTTGCAATATGTACGACATCCATAGGATGGTTTTCCTTTTTCAGCATTTCGTTAAATGTATCAGCAATTTCCTCATTTGAGATTGAAAAAAGTTTTTGTGTGACCCTCTTTTTTTTTGACCTTGAACATAAGTCTTCATATGACTTGCAAGGCGCTCCTGTTGATGTGTTGTAAGTTGAGATTTCCGTAGTAGTTTCCATCCAACTACAAAATTTTTATCGAAATTTCTTTTGATTTCCATCCACAGACTTACTTTTTACATCAAAAAGTTTTAAAAAGTTTTCAATTTTTGATATGCCTGTTTTGTCTACTTTTCTACTATATGTAGTTTTTATATAATTTGAAATGTCTTCAATTCTTTCTGGCCCTTTTGAAGATACACTCCATAAAACGGAACACAACTCTTCGTTTAATGTAATCTTCATTGTAGATTTATTAAATATGGTACTTAAAATCTAAGAAGTTTACTTATATACCAATTCTTGTCATTTCCGATACAGGTATTTCAAAGTAAAAAATTACAAATTGTCTACCTATTAACATTTAGGACTATATTACTATAACCCGTAATTCAGTCATTGATATTTCTTATTAGTGAATGAATCGAAATTATCATTACCTGTATATTTTTACCTACATGATCATAAACGAAACAGAACGAAATGATCTGTCGAAAAAATTTAGATAAAAAATAGTTATAAATTTTAGAAAATTTAAGCATAATAGGACCTTTCAATTATAAGGATAAGCAAGCAAATAGAAAATAGGTAAATATAAGATTTAAATATGTTCTGTCATACTTAATAATAAAATATGAAAAAGATGAAATTAAAGGACACAGGTTTAAATGAACATATTTTTGAATGTAATTGAGATATTGGCTTGAAATTTTTTGTAAAGGGTCGAGAATTTCCATATCTAACTAAAAAATGATATTAAGGGATAAATATGGACTAAATTGTTGTAGCTATCTGCGACCCTATTAAAATTTTGATATAAATCATAGTTTTAGAAATTAAACAAATATGTAATATATGACAAAATCTTTATTTATCAACAAAACTCAATGAAATTTTCAACGCTTGTTAAATTTGTCATTTCAAATAAGAAAATGCAAAAAAAAATTGAAAAGGTCAAAGGGCATCCCGCAATTCCCAAAAATAGGAATGAAAATCCCAAAAATGGGATTTTTTACTTTATTGCCCATAGGGTCCACATTTCTTTCAAGGCTGGGAAAATACTTTTGGAGTAAATAGAAAACATATTGAGGTTTCCAAAACTGCTTTCAGTTTTCTGATCCCAGCTTTGAGATTTTAGAACATGTCGCCCAAAGTTGAAGTTTTGATAAAAAATAGGTCATATTCGGAAGGACGCAGTGGCAACATTTTCAAAAAATAGGACAAGTTTTTTACGCCAAAGCGTTCTGCGTAAAGATATCTTTTAGAAAACTATAAAATTGTTATATGTTCTTAAAGAAAATTTTATTTTATTAATAAAAGAGTTAAGACACATTTTTGGCAAAAAAACGCCAAAAATCTAAAATTTTTTGAATTTTTAAATTAAAAAACGTATATTTTTGGATCTGTAAATGATATTGATCTGAGATTTTGTGTATATTATTGGAAATTTTGTTTTCTAACTAACAAGAAAAAATTTAGTTCATTTGGTCCAAAATTAGGCCCGGTATTCAAAAAAAGGCGGACCAAGGTATGGTAAATTTTGTATCACTAAATTTTTAAATGCCTATAACTCGGATATTATAAGAGATAAGTAGTATGTCCAAGCATGTTTTTTCAAGATCTCGTCGAGCGCTTTCACAAAATATAAAAATCTTTGTATTTGGGTGAAAAACAAATTTTATCCCGATCCCGGGTGAAAAACAAATTTTATCACGCCAAATTTTATCCCGATCGGATCAGACGTTTAGAAATGCCAGATTTATTTCCAAAAAATTTCCATTCTGCCCCACTGTGCGCCGGTAGGTTCGATTGCTAAATACTTATATTATTGTATTACCCTAAGTAATCTTTTATACTTTAAGGTGTTTTTAATGGTGTTTTAGTATAGCTTAAATATTTTTTTTATTATATAAACTTAATTTTTTTATAATAATTGTTCCTGCTGGTGCTAATTGGGAATTTGTTAGAATTATACTAAAATATGAAAGAATAAAATTTAAGTAACGCTTTTGTTTCATTTCCAATGATTGTCTTTTTTTATTTGATTTGATGTTTTTTTCTGTTAGGCTTAACTTATAAAGCTATAAGAACGAAATTTAAGCATGTATTAAAGTATATGCATGGTTTCAACATATATTTTTTTAGAAAAATATGTTGGAAATTCTCATATAAAACGATACATTTTTCAAAGGACATTTTTTACAACTTTTCGTCCTGAAAAGTAAAAATAAAAAAAATATCTACTTCTAGAAATTGTCCCTGTTTAGGTCTAATATGAAAGATTATTCTTATTTTGTATTTTATTAAAAGTGCATCTAATACAATGCTACCAACTGTACTGGAAAGTGTACTTTTGGTGGTTGTTTTTTTTTGGCACTCTCACAATTGATCTCATTGTTATTATCTCTTTTTATTGAATTCGCTTAGCTATTATTCTTACTATTTATTGCTTATTGCATTTCTTATAAGAAATAAATAGTTCAGTAATTAAGCATCAGTAAAAGTGATAACTGGCCACACGCATAATTGAAAAATAAAACATTATTGTTAATTTTTATAACCCGACAAATTTTGTACTCACTTCTTTTCGATAAGCAGTAAATTTTATAGATATATTTGTACCCGCAAACCCCCTCAACATAAACATTGTGTGATCCATATCGTACCGGATAAAAACCTATAAACCACAAATATTTCTTAAATAATTGTGCTTAAGAAGTCCCCGATTAAAAAAAAATCCCGAAGTGCTATATGTGGTGTTATTACTACTGCAAAGTCATAATATAAAGGAGCTCAACGTCTCATCTATAATAAGTGTCACCTCATCATTTCAGCTTTACTAATATAATATCAACATCTCATTTGGATTAAACAAAACTCGTTCACAGCAAGTCTTATAAAAAGGGTAATCTATTGCAAAACTAAACTAGAAGGTATTGTAACAATTTAAAAATTTTAATTTACATACTTTATAAAAAAAATAATAATAAAACAACAATAATATCTACCTACCACTTTATATAAAAACCGTTACGATTTTTATGAACACCAAATTTCCCTTGCTAATAACAACGAAATCCACTTGTTCAAAAATAGTTATTTGTATAACAATATCACAAGATCTACGAAAATTTTAACATTATTGGTAACAGTATTGTTTATCTTCTACTAATGAAAACATTCTATAGCCATAATATACAACTTAAATTACATCTACTCAAATTATAAGAGTGGTAATAACAGCCTTGTGTATTAAGAGAATTATCAATAAGTACAACAGATATTTGTCCGAATTATTTTCTCACAATTCCATAATCAATTTTAACAGTTCAATTTAATTGTAATACACCCAAAAAAAGATATCCGCTTTTTTAAATATATATCATAAATATATGAACAAAATATCTTTTATCCATTTAACAAATAAATTCTGGTTATTAAACTACCTTATAGATTTTGTGTATTTTTATTGATTTTAAATAATTTTTATCGTTCTTTTATTATTTTTTCTTCAAAAATAATAAAAAATAATTAAAGCAACTATATTTATTTTTGAAAATAATTTCAAGTAATTTAGATTAAATTTCTATTAAATATATTTCTAAATAGTTAATTATTATTAAATATTCTCCAAAGAATTAAATTCTATACACAAACTTGGAATAAATAAAGTTAAAGAAAATAAATCTTTTTGATGTAAACTATTTTTTGTGAATTTTTCGTTTAGGCCTTTGAAGCAATTTTTAAAACACGCTCTTAACCCATTAATGCCCACGGCGATCTACGTAAGGTAGAAATGTGAAATTTGGATATAACAGTTTACTTGTGTATATAAACCGATTTCAATTAAAAATTTTTTCTATCTTGCCTTGTTTGGATTTTAGAAGACTTTACGTATATGTAACAGTGGGCATTACCCACGAATTTTTGTCCCTTAAGTATTTTAAGTAAAAATTACATATTTTTACCAAAAAATCGTAAAAGAACTGGTTAATTATTAAGTTTTAAGCTTGGATTAGCTAATTTGGTGTATAATACAAAATTTTTTCATATAAAATAAAAAATTATTTAAAAGTATAAAATTTTAATTTGTGGAATTTTGTAATTTCTGTAATGTCAATTAATGAATTTAAAGAAATTTGTATATTTTCTTGCAGCAACAGATATATTGACTAACGTTACACATTTTGCATACATTTGCCAAAGGTCCTTGGCGCTTGTATCCTTGCAATTTCAGTAATAATCCAAGAAAATGGTCATAATTTTCAACCCATGTTTAATTTTTGAAGGATAATTGCAATTATATTCCGTTTTTCTTGTAAAAATATATATTTAATATTCGCCAACTGTGCCTTGAACAAGTTCTAATGCGGTCAAATGGCATATCTTTTACAGAAATTCTTAAAAAATTTAAAATATCCACGAAAGGACGATTTAATAGAAACATTTACATTAAAAATATATTGCATGTCATCAAATATCAATATTTCAAGAAAATATATTATTTTTTATTACGTTAAAAACCCATTCTTCTGATATTAATTATTTATATCGTATGTAGAGTGGGACAAAAAGTACTGAGAACTGCCCACTGTTACATATACGTAACACCTTTATTATCCTCTTTATAAGTCTCCGCAAGGACATGGTATATGTTTATAAACAATTAGGTAATAAACAATAATTACTTCTTTATAAGTTTACGTCAGAAACTTTTTTTAAAAACTAACTACATAGAAGTTATTAACATTCTAAGAATTTATTCCTCGAAAAATATGACTTTTTGCAGGTTTACGAAATAGGCACTTTACAAAATAACCCAAAAATACAATTCTATAGGCAAAAATTACTCAAATTCGATTTATAATCGTTAAGAATATGTTAAGTTAACCTATCCATCACAAAAAAGTAACTTTGCATTTTCCATTTCTGTGCATTTCGAGTCCAAATTCGAATTAATCGGACAATTTTATAAAAACTTCCGACCAAGTGGTAGAGTTTGAAGCATTCTTCTCAGGTATACCAGCTGTTAACTATAGCATACACCCTTTAGAAATACACAAAGATGAGATTCTCCGTCACTGGGATGAATTTAGAAGGGCTTATGACGAAATTTTAGTTAATTATAAAACTCTTGGCAAAGAAGTAAAAGTGGAAACATTGAAAGAACGATTTTATAAAACATTTAATTCATGTGAGAGCTTTATCAAAAGCCAACGAAATCTTAGATTCCCTTCGTATTAAGGATGTTTCTTATGACACTTCCCCTCCGTCTTCGAGTGATTCCAAACCCTGCATTTCTCTTCCCCCGTGTGATACACAAACTTTTTATGGAGACTACGTCTCCTGGCCATCGTTTCGTGACATGTTCACGGCTCTATACATAAACAATAAACAACTATCCCCCGTTGAGAAACTGTTTCATTTATTAAAGAAAACTGAAGGTGAACCTCATGACATCTTAAAAAACTGCCCCTTAACTAACGATGGTTTTGAGATAGCATGGGGAAATCTAGTAGATCGCTATGAGAATACCTGAGTACTTGTTCACACTCAATTAAAGGCACTATTTAATTTGTTAAATAACCCCATATATAGAGAATCTGGACCTAGTAATAAACAGCTCCAAAGATCTATTATCGACTATAGAAAAAACCTTGCACTTTTGAAGATTGACACTAGCAACCTTCCTGACATTAGTCTACATTTGTGGCAGCAACACTTAGGAAATACCAAAGAGTTGCCATTGTGGAAAGAAATGGATAGTTTTCTGACCTGTAGGTATCAATCTCTTGAAGGTTTTGCTGACATTCGTACAACTTCGGTCGATTCTCAAAATTTCTCAAGGAAAGGTAATTTCAAGAAACATAATTCTAATCAACCAACATTTCAAACAAAGGTGTCTAATGATAAGACTAAAAAGTGTTCCCTTTGTAATGAGTTTTATCCCTTACGTCTTTCTCCCGTTTTCCTATCCATGTCTATTGAAGACCGTTATTCGGTGGCCAAAAAGCAAAAACGGTGCACTAACTGTTTGAGCACATCTCATGACTACAAAGCATGTAAAAGTGAATATACTTGTTCGCTCTGTAAACGAAAACATCACTCTCTTTTACATCACTCTCAAAACCCGACTGTTTCTAATCAAAAAAGCACTAGGCAATCCACTAATTCCTCAATAAATACCATCCATGAATCAGCTCAACCACAACCGGTTAACAACCTCGACGAGTATGCTACAACTTCAGCTGCAACCAGGTCGCAGCAATCATACTCCACACAACTACAGTCCACTACACATAATTCTATTGTTCTTGGTACAGCCTTAGTAGACATTTGCGTAGGAAACGTACGCCGTACAGTTAGAGCCCTTATTGACTCAGCTTCAGAAGAAACATTAATTTCAAAGAAGCTCCAATCTACATTACTACTTCCCACAAAATCGTCCCATACTAATATAACAGGTTTAAGCGGTTCTTTAACTGCCACGGCAACCCAAATTTGTTCCATACGAATAAGTTCACCGGTAGAAAAACTTTTCGAAACAACAGCTGACGCTTATGTCATCAATAAACTAACTGGAGATCTGCCTTATTACGAAATGTCTTCTCTTATGAGCTTGAAATTCTCAGATCTCCCTTTGGCCGATAACTATTCTTCCAAAACTTCAAAAGTTGAACTTTTGCTAGGTTGTGACATTTACCCTAAAATTATAAGAGATGGCGTTCGTTGGGATCATCAAAGATCTCTTGTTGCTCAACGTACCATTTTCGGATGGATAATTACAGGCAGGTTACAATCTCCTAATTCTACGTTGAACTCTGTGTCGTCTTTTATTAATACTTTGGACCTAAATAAAGAAATAACCAAATTTTGGGAACTTGAAGAGGTGCCACAAGTAAGAACTATGTCAAACGATGACCTTTTCTGCGAAAATTTATACAAATCCACAACCTATAGAGACAATTCTGGACGATTCGTCGTATATCTTCCTTTTAAATCAGACTTTCCTAATGATCTACACCTCGGTCTTTCTCGTAATTCAGCGTTAACTCAGTTTATTAGAAATGAGACTAGACTTCTAAGAAACCCCCAATATAAAACCGATTACGACCAAGTAATCGAAGAATATTCGATTCTAGGTCATATGATCAAAATATCAAATGATAATGATACCCCTAACTCATCATACTATTTACCTCATCACTCTGTCCTTAAACCCGAAAGCACAACCACCAAACTTCGTGTTGTGTTCAATGCCTCTAGTGCCACTTCAACTGGATTGAGTCTAAATGATGTTATACATCCTGGACCAGTTCTAAAGCAAGATTTGACTGTGCTTATTACTCGTTGGCGTCTGTTCAAGTACGTTTTCCATGCGGATATTGAAAAAATTTACAGACAGATTCTAGTTAACCCCCGATATACCCCGTTTCAAAGGATTATTTTCTGAAATTCACCCGATAAAGAAATCGAAGATTTTGAATTACAAAGCGAACGGTCTTGTCTGATATTGCGAAATTGTTTGACCCAGCCGGATGGTTAGCACCGAAAATTATCATTGCCAAAATGATTATGCAACAGATTTGGAAGGATCAAATTGATTGGGACGAATACCTAAAACCTGAAACCTTAAATATTTGGCTTTCATTCTTAGACGATTACCCCAATATAGAACAAATAAAAATTCCCCCGCTAGAGTCACATCCATAATCGATAAGGTTGGAAATGATAAATGGAGTCATATTTGTTCTCAAGACAATCCAGCAGACCTTGGAACACGTGGTCTCAATGCTAGCGAACTGGTTACCAATGATCTGTGGTGGTATGGACCACCATGGCTGAGACTTCCTAATTCCGAATGGCCTTCAATATCACCAATTATGGACACTATAGAAGAAATAAAACCTATAAGATCCCATTTAAATCAACTATCAGAAGATATTCTTAGTCGTTTTTCTGATCTCGCAAGGGCTATGCGCGTAATCTCGTATATATATCGTTTTTATAAGGCAACTCATCCTCGTTTCAAAAATAACTTCAACTGTCCAACTTTAACTCTACAACAATCGGAAATAAAGTACATAAAAACACGTTTAGTGATCTGTTGTCAAATGCTATATTTCCCGGAGTATATATTGCTGTCTGTTAATCAAGAAATCCCCAGAAAAAGTCCCTTACTCACATTAAATCCATTTATAGATTCTAATGGTATAATGAGAATAAATCGAAGACTCACACAATGTCCAATTCTATCGTATGAAGAGCGATTTCCAATGATTTTGCCTTATTCTGATAAATTTACGATTCATGGTGCCAATTCTTTATTAACTAAATTAGTGCGAAAAGAATTTTGGGTGCCAAAACTTAAAAATTTAGTCAAGACTACAATTTTTAACTGTAAACAATGTGTTATGTACAAGCATAAACAAAATCAGCAGCTAATGGCTTCACTTCACCCCGAAAGAACTTTTCTCTCGCGTCCCTTTACAAATACAGGCCTTGATTTTGCAGGACCATTCAATATAAAATCTTATGTAGGTCGAGAATGCAAAGTGACTAAAGGATATGTTCTAGTATTTGTGTGTTTCGCCACAAAGACAATTCATCTGGAGGTCACAAGCGAAATATCAACCCCAGCATTTTTAGCCGCATTCTCCCGTTTCTTTTCCAGACGTGGTACCCCAAAAGCTCTTTATTCCGACAATGGAACAGCATTTGTTGGCGCTTCCAACATATTTAATAAGAACCAAATCCATTTATTGTCTCAAATACGTAATAGTCTACTGGCTCAGCATTCTTTTCAAACTATAGATTGGCATTTCAAACCTCCAGGTGCTCCTCATATGGGTGGCCTTTGGGAGGCAGGAGTAAAAAGTTTTAAATTACATCTTAAGAAAATAACACACACAAGCTTTACCTTCGAAGAATTTACCACTATGATCACAAGAATAGAATCTTGTCTCAATTCAAGACCACTATGCCCAATGAGTGGAAACCCAAATGATCTTTGTGCTCTTACGCCCGGGCATTTTCTCATTCGTGCCCCTCTTCTTTCACCCCCTGAACCAGATTTGTCTAATCAATCTCTTAGCTATGTTAATATATGGCAAAAACTTAACGTTCTACACCATCATTTCGCTTGCAGATGGAAAGAAGAATACTTGAAGGAAATGCATAAACGCATCAAGTGGAAATATCCTCAAAAAAACTTTTCAATAGGTGATCTTGTTGTTATTAAAAAAGATAAACTCCCTCCCAATGAATGGCGACTTAGTCGTATAGAAAAGGTTTTTCCTGGACATGACAACAACATTAGAGTGGCGGAAATACGTACTTCCTCAGGCATATTGACCAGACCAATAACTAAATTAGTTCTACTCCCAACACATTCTGATCAATCAAACTAATAATTCTCTCTTTCACAGCATAATATCTCCCCACCATCGCCGAAACAGAAACTTGTCAACCGTTGAAATAAATCAAAGATCCCGAAATAGTTACTACATCGCAATTATCAGCCTGACTGCAAATTATGCAAACGTGATCATCAATTACGAACATGCCGCAAATTTATGAATATGTCCATTACAGCTAGATTGAGGGTTGTCGAAAGGTTTAAGTACTGCAAGAATTGTCTGGCTCATAGCCAGAAAGGTGCCGAAGATGTAATAGACAACATCATACGCTTCTACATTCGAGACCAGTGACTCGTGAGGTGAATGCAAATCCCGCTGTAAACTTGTTTAATTCGGATATATTGAGGCCATTTGTAATTATAAGGGTCAAATTAGGCGATGTCTGGGGTAACATTCGTTGTATTCTAAACCCATCTAGTGAAACAACGAAAATAGTTGAAGTTCTGCCAAAACGATACCATCTGCCAATTGAAAGATCTGGTTTAAGGCAAATGTGCAAGCTAACATTTAAACCGCATTTTGTAGATGGACCTATGTATGTGGTCAACGCCATCGTAACCAATGACTTGCCCAAACCTTTACGAGAACAAAACCTTGATGAAAAAGTAGCAGACCAATACAAAAGCCTCCACCTAGCAGATCCTGATTTTTTCAAAGCTTGTGATATTAACATCATTCTTGGTGCAGACGTATACCCTCACGTAATAAAGTCAACAATTCATATGGCTCAAGACACCATGCTATGATGGATATTAATTGGAAAAATTCGTATATAACAGGTTTTTTAAAAAACTTATTATTTTCAAATTATATTAAAATTTGTGAAATAACGTTTTGAATTGTACATCCTTGAATTAGAAACAAAAATATTTTTTATAATTATCTAATATATAACGAATATTGTATCTTTATGAATATCGTATATTCCTAATTACAAATCCATGCATCTTTATTCGTTGTATAATATCTATTATGAATTTCTATAAAAATTTGCAAAAAATTCCATTTCTCCTTAAGTTAAATCTGTATTTTTTTAATCTAGAAACTATCTTTTATACCAACTCTAACCTTTCCAGCCGACCCCTTTGTGTGTTGCGTTAACGCAAGGGGGCCGGGATGTTTAGGTATAATATGAAAGATTTTTCTTATTTTGTATTTTATTAAAAGTGCACCTATACAATGCTACCAACTGTACTGGAAAGTGTACTTTTGGTGGTTGTCTTTTTGGCACTCTCACAATTGATCTCATTGCTATTATCTCTTTTTATTGAATTCGCTTAGCTATTATTCTTATTATTTATTGCTTATTGCATTTCTTATAAGAAATAAATAGTTCAGTAATTAAGCATCAGTAAAAGTAATAACTGGCCACACGCATAATTGAAAAATAAAACATTATTGTTAATTTTTATGTGTGTATTTCTTCGGATTTGATGTAGTATACATCCTCTTATCGACCTACCTACCTAATTTTTATAACCCGACAAATTTTGTACTCACTTCTTTTCGGTAAGCAGTAAATTTTATAGAAATATTTGTACCCGCAAACCCCCTCAACATAAACAGTCCCCTTTCATTTGATATCCATATAAAGAACAAGTTAGAGTTCTATATTCGGCTGAGCCGAATCTTAAATACCCTCCACCAGCTACTTTTATATTAATACTTTTCTAATTGATCAAATATTTCTCATGTCTTAAATAGAAAAAATCCCAAGATTTAAACAGCATAAATCTATTACAATTCCAAGATTTATTGAACATTACAAACGCCATTTTCTTTATATTTTAATAGCGCTTAGTGATATTTAGTCATTTGCATGTATGCATGTGTGTGAAAGATTTAAGGATTTTCAAAATGCATATATATAATTTTGTTCTACGCAAATTGATAATGCAACTAGTTAAATACGGTTAAAGCGCTTTTAAGAGCAGGACCTAGTATTGGAGATATGACCAATTATAGACCGATCGTAAAAAATTCTTTAAGCAAAATTTCTGTACATAAAAGCTATATTTTAGTAAAAATTTGTATCTATATCGTAATTTTGTAATAAGTTATGAGTGTTTATTTGATTTTCTGAAGGGAAACTTTTATGGGACCGACCGCACCCATGTTATGAACCGATCGTGCAAAAATCTGGAAATAGAATTTTTGTATACAAAACTAATATTTATGCCAAATTTTGTATCAATAGCTTTATTTGGTAAAGAGTAATGTGCGTTTAAGAGATTTTCGTGAAAGGACCTTGTATGGGAGCTATGACCAATTAGTTATATAAAGACAAAATTTCAAAATAATGAATATTGTGCATTTAACTGATTTTCTGGAGGGGACCTAGTATGAGATGAGTATATTTTTGCTAAATGTATGGATATCAATATTTGGTAATGAGTTATGTGCGTTTAAGTGATTTTCGGGAGGGAACCTTGTATGAGAGCTATGACTAAGAATGGACCAATCAAGAAAAAATTTTGAAATAACATTTAAGTGTACAAAAATAATATTTATGAAACATATTTTATGGGTTATTAGGTAATGAGCTACGTGCCTTTAAGTGTTTTTCTGAAAGGGACCTTGTATGGGAGCTATGATCAATTATGGACTGATAGGAAAATAATTTCACAGTAATATTTCTGTGCATATAAGCAATACTTGTACCAAATTTTATATGGATGTCTTAATTCAGTAATGAGCTATGCGCGTTTAAGTGATTTTCGGGATGGGACTTTGTGTGGGAGCTATGACCAATTATAGACCGATCCAAAAAATTTTCATAATAATATTTGTGTATATAAGTGCAATACTTGTATCAAATTTTATATGGATATCTTCATTAACTAATTAGTTATCTGGTTTTAAGTGATTTTAAAAACTTTCGTAGTAATATTTCTGTATCTGGGAGCAATACTTGTACCAAATTCTATATGGTTATCTTAATTTAGTAATGAATTATGTGCGTTTAAGTGATTTTCGGGAGGGGACCTTGTATGGGAGCTATGTCCAATTATGGACCGATCCAGAAAATTTTTTTTCTGAATGAATTCTATTGACATTTAATTTGTAAAATTTTGTGAAGATATCGACATTGTGACGGAAGTTATTAACAAAAAACCCATTTTCCGGGAATATGTACTTTTGTATGGGAGGTATATGAAATTGTGGACCGATTCTAGCAATTTTCAGCAGGGATCAAGTTCTCATGTAGAAACTTATTCATGGTGATTTTCATGAATTTATCTTGCATAGTTTTCGAGAAAATTGCATCCGAATGTGTAAAAAGTGCTTATTTTTTTCGAGGTTGTTTTAAATTTTGATTCATAACTTTTCCCGGTATGAACCGATTTTGCTCGTTTTCAATACCAAACTGCTTAGGACAACAGTGAATATTTTCGGTGAATTTGGTGTACTTTCTTTGCTTAGTTTTAACGTTTTTAGGCAGACAGACGGACATAGCTAAATCGACTCAGAATTTGATAAGGACCCAGATATATATACTTTGTTGGGTCTCAGATTAATATTTCTTGGTGTTACACACGGAATGACAAAGTTATATATACCCTCTATCACCACTGATGGTGGTGGAGGGTATAAAAACTAATGAGCAGAACTATTTAAATAAATTTTAAGAAATTTCTATATCCTTAAAATTTTGAAGTCCTTTAAAAAGGAGAAAAGATCACGAAATGAAAAACTAAAAACGCAGTTCTACTATATGTGACATAAGGTTTCATATGTATATGGTCCCGTTCCAGTCCAATAATTGCTGTCGCACGCTGTAATTTATTGCATAATGTATTTTTAGAAAATGGCCAATTGGATAGATCGGTAGAATTATTTTCCAGGTTTAAAAAGGCGGTAATTTGAGGTTCCGATATGGTTGCGAAGACAGTTTTCATGCTATGACAGTCATTTATGCATCATTTTAAAGCATTATGATTGTACTTTAATTTGGTATATCATTTGTGGCATAATGTGTTCTTCTAAAAAATGGTCAATTTGATGGATTGGTAGAATTATTGTTTTATGTTTAAAAACGCGCTAATTTGAATGCATTTTTAGAAAATGGTCAATTGGATAGTTCGGTAGAATTATTTTCACAGCTTTAAAAACGCGGTAATTTGAGGTTCCGATATGGTTGCAAATAACTTTGACAGTTTTCATGTCATTTATGCATCATTTTGAAGCATTATAACTGCACTTTAATTTGGTATATCACTTGTAGCATAAAGTGTGTTTTCACCAGGGGTCGTAAATAATTATTATCTTTGAATTTTTAAAGAAAAAAATCATATATAAGAAATTATAGGAGAACAACTTTAAAGATACCATTTTTATTGTTTTGAGCCAAACGCTATGCTTTTTAAATTTTTGATTTTTATTTTTTTGGCAAAAAATAATAATTATTTTCTGATTTTTATTTTTTTGGCAGAAATAAAAATCATTGTTCGTTCGTGAGTGTCTTTGTTTATTTGTTTAATTGTTTGTTCGTTAGTCTGTCTGTTTGTTTATTTGTTTGTTCAATATTTCATTTTAAGATGAAATAATATAAAATACAGATTTATTTAGTTATACATTTTATTATTTATAAAATTGTTTGTTTATTTTTTTGTTATAAGTACGCAAAATATAAAATACATGTTTATTTTAGGACACATTGTCTTATTTAGCTAATTGAAAATGTATAATTACAAAAAAAATAAGTATAGCACTTCTTCTTTATACGTAATTCGTATTTTAGCTTGATAAAAAAACAAATAAAGAAACAATTTTATAAATAATAAAATGTATAACTAAATATATCTATATGTTATATTATTTTATATTAAAATAAAATAATGAACAAACAAATAAACAGACAGACAGACTAACGAACAAACAATTAAACGGAGAAACAAAGACACTGACGAACGAACAAATAAACAAACTAACGAACAAACAAAGAAACTATCTAAGATCAAATAAACAAACAAATGAATAAACAAAAATGATATTACCTTAATGATTTTTATTTCTGTCAAAAATATAAAAATCAAAAAATAATTATTATTACTGCCAAAAAAAATAAAAATAATTTTTTGATTTTTATTTCTGCCCAAAAAAATAAAAATCAGAAAATAAATATTATTTCCACCAAAAAAAAAAAAAATAAAAATCCAAAATAATTATTATTTTCTGAGTTTTATTATAAAAATCATAACGGTTACGGTCCCTGGTTTTTACAAATTGGTCAGTTCGATAGTTCTATGTTTAATAAACGCTGTAATCAGAGGTTCCGATATGGTTGCTATTAACTTTGGCAGTTTTTGTGCAACAACAGTCGTTTATGCACCATTTTAAAGCATTAAAATTGCCATTTGTTTTGGTATATAATTTGCATAATGTATTTTTAGAAAATGGCCAATTGGATAGATCGGTAGAATTATTTTCACAGCTTTAAAAAAGCGGTAATTTTAGGTTCCGATATGGTTGCAAATAACTTTGACAGTTTTCATGCTATGACAGTCATTTATGCATCATTTTAAAGCATTATAATTGCACTTTAATTTGGTATATCATTTGTAGCATAATGTGTGTTTTTACAAATTAGTCAGTTTGATAGATCGGTAGAATTATTGTTCTATGTTTTATAAACGCTGTAATCAGAGGTTCCGATATGGTTGCAAATAACTTTGGCAGTTTTCGTTTATGCACCATTTTAAAGCATTAAAATTGCCATTTGTTTTGGCATATAATTTGCATAATGTATTTTTAGAAAATGGCCAATTGAATAGATCGGTAGAATTATTTTCACAGCTTTAAAAATGCGGTAATTTGAGGTTCCGATATGGTTGCAAATAACTTTGACAGTTTTCATGCTATGACAGTCATTTATGCATCATTTTAAAGCATTATAATTGCACTTTAATTTGGTATATCATTTGTAGCATAATGTGTGTTTTTACAAATTAGTCAGTTTGATAGATCGTTAGAATTATTGTTTTACGTTTAAAAACGCGTTAATTTGAGGTTCCGATATGGTTGCGAATAACTTTGACAGTTTTCATGCTATGATAGTCATTTATGCATCATTTTAAAGCATTATGATTACACTTTAATTTGGTATATCATTTTTGGCATAATGTGTTTTTCTAAAAAATGGTCAATTTGATGGATTGGTAGAATTATTGTTTTAGGTTTAAAAACGCGGTAATTTGAGGTTCCGATATGGTTGCCAATCGGTATTGGTACAAGATTAAAAATGCTGTAATTTAAGGCTCCGATATGTTTGCAAATAACTGTTATAGTTTTCGTGTTATAACAGTCGTTTATACATCTTTTTATTGCATTATAGTTGCCACTTGTTTTGGTATATAATTTATTGCATAATGTTGTTTTTAGAAAACGGCCAATTGGATATATAGGTAGAATTATTTTCACAGCTTTAAAAACGCGGTAATTGAGGTTCCGATACGGATGCAAATAACTTTGACAGTTTTCATGCTATGACAGTCATTTATGCATCATTTTAAAGCATTATGATTACACTTTAATTTGGTATATCATTTTTGGCATAATGTGTTTTTCTAAAAAATGGTCAATTTGATGGATTGGTAGAATTATTGTTTTAGGTTTAAAAACGCGGTAATTTGAGGTTCCGATATGGTTGCCAATCGGTATTGGTACAAGATTAAAAATGCTGTAATTTAAGGCTCCGATATGTTTGCAAATAACTGTTATAGTTTTCGTGTTATAACAGTCGTTTATACATCTTTTTATTGCATTATAGTTGCCACTTGTTTTGGTATATAATTTATTGCATAATGTTGTTTTTAGAAAACGGCCAATTGGATATATAGGTAGAATTATTTTCACAGCTTTAAAAACGCGGTAATTGAGGTTCCGATACGGATGAAAATAACTTTGACAGTTTTCATGCTATGACAGTCATTTATGCATCATTTTAAAGCATTATGATTGCACTTTAATTTGGTATATCATTTGTAGCATAATGTGTGTTAGTTTGATAGATCGGTAGAATTATTGTTCTATGTTTAATAAACGCTGTAATAAGAGGTGCCGATATGGTTGCAATTAATTTTGGCAGTTTTCGTGCTACAAAAGTCGTTTATGCGCAATTTTAAAGCATTGAAATAGCCATTTGTTTTGGTATATAATTTATTGCATAAAGCATTTTTTAGAAAATGGCCAATTGGATAGGTCGTTAGAATTATTTGCCCAGGTTTAAAAAGGCGGTAATTTGAGGTTCCGATATGGTTGCCAAAAACTTGACAGTTTTCATGCTAGGACATCATTTTAAAGCATTACAGTTGCACTTTATTTTGGTGTATAATTTGTGGCATAATGAATTTGTATAAAATTTGGATGTATCGGTATATTTATTGGTACAGGTTTAAAAACGCTGTAATTTAAGGCTATGATATGGTTGCAAATAACTTTTGTAGTTTTCATGTTATAACAGTAGTTTTTACATCTTTTTATTGCATTATAGTTGCTATTTGTTTTGGTATATAATTTTTTGCATAATGTACAGTTTTAATGCTATGACAGTCATTTACGCATAATTTTAAAGCATTATAATTGCACTTTAATTTGGCATATCACTTGTAACATAAAGTATGTTTTTACAAATTGGTCAATTTGATAGATCGGTAGAATTATTGTTCTTTGTTTAATAAACGCTGTAATCAGAGGTTCGATATGGTTGCAATTTACTTTGGCAGTTTCCGTGCACCATTTTAAAGTATTAAAATTGCCATTTGTTTTGGTATATAATTCATTGCATAATGTATTTTTAGAAAATGGCCAATTGGATAGATCGGTAGAATTATTTTCCCAGGTTTTAAAAGGCGGTAATTTGAGGTTCCGTTATGGTTGCGAATAACTTTGACAATTTTCATGCTATGACAGTCATTTATGCATCATTTTAAAGCATTATGATTGTACTTTCATTTGGTATATCATTTGTGGCATAATGTGTTCTTCTAAAACATGGTCAATTTGATTGATTGGTAGAATTATTGTTTTATGTTTAAAAACGCTGTAATTTGAGGTTCCGATATGGTTGCAAATAACTTTGACAATTTTCATGCTATGACAGTCATTTATGCATCATTTTAAAGCATTATGATTGCACTTTAATTTGGTATATCACTTGTAGCATAATGTGTGTTTTTACAAATTGGTCAGTTTGATAGATCGGTAGAATTATTGTTCTATGTTTTATAAACGCTGTAATCAGAGGTTCCGATATGGTTGCAAATAACTTTGGCAGTTTTCGTTTATGAACCATTTTAAAGCTTTAAAATTGCCACTTGTTTTGGTATATATATATTGCATAATGTATTTTATGTTTAAAAACGCGGTAATTTGAGGTTCCGATATGGTTGCCACTAACTTTGAGAGTTTTCATGCTAGGACAGTCGTTTATGCATCATTTTAAAGCATTACAGTCGCACTTTATTTTGGTGTATAATTTGTGGCATAATGAATTTGTACAAAAATTGGATAGATCGGTATATTTATTGGTACAGGTTTAAAAACGCGGTGATTTAAGGCTTCGATATGGTTGCAAATAACTTTTATAATTTTCTTGTTATAACAGTCGTTTATACATATTTTTATACCCACCATCAAAAAAGATGGGGGTATATTGATTTTGTCATTCCGTGTGTAACACATCGAAATATTGTTCACAGACCCCATAAAGTATATATATTCTGGGACCTCGTAAGATTCTAAGACGATCTAGCTATGTCCGTCCGTCTGTCCGTCTATCTGTTGTTGGCACGATAGCGTCCACAAAAATAGAGATATTGAGATGAAATATTCCCAAAATATTTTTGATTGATCAGAAATGTTTGGTATTTAAAATGGGCAAAATCGGTCAACGAATATTGAATAAAGAGCTTCAAACATTCACAAATTCGTTCTTTATGATGAAAATGGCACAAAATTTCGTATAAGTCAGTTTTTTGACCTCCGAAATAAAATTCTGAATTATGTCCGACATATTACCACAATTGGACCTACCCCCCATATAAGGTCCCCTTTTGAAAAGTAATATAATTCTGATTACTGGCTTAAACATACGAATATAGCGATGGAATTCGACACACGTAGGTTTCATGCAAGCCAATATCGCTCCAACATCGCTCCATAGCAATAAAATTTGACATATGTAAGTGTCTTAGGAGCCAAAACCTTTCCAGCTAATTTTATGTGGATCGGTCCATAATTGACCCCACCCCCTATATAAGGTCCCCTCCATAAAATGACTTTAATGCTCTTTATTGGCGTAAAAATACGAGTATAGCTATGAAATTCGACATAAGTAAGTTTCATACGAGTGAAAATCTCTCCACTAAAATTCATGTGGATCGGCGCATAATTGACCCTACCCCCCATATAAGGTCCCCTCCATAAAATTACTTTAACGATCATTACTGGCTTAAAACACAAATATAGCGATGAAATTTCACAGAAGTAAGTTTCATATGGGCCAAATCTCTCTACCAAATTTTATGTGGATCGGGCCATAATTGCCCCTACCCGCCCATATAAGGTCCCCCTTCAGAAAATTACCTTATCGCTTATTATTGGCGTAAACACGAATTCGTTGTTTATGAAGAAAATGACACAAAATTTAGCATAAGTCAGTTTTTTGACCTCCGAAATAAAATTCTGAATTATGTCGGACATAGGACCACAATTGCCCCTACCCCCCATATAAGGTCCCCTTTTGAAAATTACTGTTATGCTGATTACTGGCTTAAACATACGCACATACTGTGAAATTATTTTCCTATCAGTCCATAATTGATCATAGCTCCCATACAAGGTCCCTTTCAGAAAAACACTTAAAGGCATGTAGCTCATTACCTAATAACCCATAAAATATGTGGCATAAATATTATTTTTGTACACTTAATTTCTTGGTCATAGCTCTCATACAAGGTTCCCTCCCGAAAATTACTTAAACGCACATAACTCATTACCAAATATTGATATCCATACATTTAGCAAAAATATACATAAATTAACCTATAAAATTGTTGTACGATCGGTCCATATTTGGTCATAGCTCTCATACTAGGTCCCCTCCAGAAAATCACTTAAATGCACAATACTCATTACCAAATAATGATATAGATACAGAATTTTGAAATTTTGTCTTTATAAACATAATTGGTCATAGCTCCCATACAAGGTCCTTTTACAAAAATCTCTTAAACGCACATTTACCAAATAAAGCTATTGATACAAAATTTGGTACAAATATTAGTTTTGTATACAGAAATTCTATTTCCAGATTTTTTCACGATCGGTTCATATTGGTCATATCTCCAATACTAGGTCCTGCCCTTAAAAACGCTTTAACCGTATTTAACTAGTTGCATTATCAATTTGCGTAGAACAAAATTATATATATATGTATTTTGAAAATCCTTATATCTTTCACACACATGCATACATGCAAATTACTAAATATCACTAAGCGCTATTAAAATATAAAGAAAATGGCGTTTGTAATGTTCAATAAATCTTGGAATTGTAATAGATTTATGCTGTTTAAATCTTGGGATTTTTTCTATTTAAGACATGAGAAAACTTATTTCTACAAATATTTGATCAATTAGAAAAGTATTAATATAAAAGTAGCTGGTGGAGGGTATTTAAGATTCGGCTCAGCCGAATATAGCACTCTAACTTGTTTTGTTTGTTTTTGTGGCAACCTATGAAGAAATGCGTTCCAATTTTTGTTTCTGTCTTGTCTATACCCGAGCAAAATTACGTACCACAGTGGCATAGGAAAAAAAAAAGAGGGAAATAATTCGGTAACTTCTAAACGGTTAATCCGATTTTAATGAAATTTGGTATGCACAAAGAGGAGGTGTTGTCGAGTTTAGGTTTTGAATTTGGACCTTATAGGCCAACCAGGAGCCCGGCGGGGGTCCTCAAATTAGGACACCTCGGCTATGTTAAATATTTAAAACGATCCTATTTCTTCATTTGAGTTCCGATTTAAAAAAAATTTCGTATATAGAATCTCCTCATCGAGCACTAAAAATGTCGTCGTAGCAGTAAATTATCTCTTATAGTTTAGGAGATATTCGCATTTGAAAATTAAAATTTTAAAATTTTTACCGTCCTTACTTTAGTTTTCTTGATAATAGCGGGTCCAAATATTCCCGATTTATTCGCTTAACAACAAGTTTATATATCAAGCAGTGAAAGAATTATGTAAAAATCATGACTGAGTCCAAAGTTATAGGCATTTTAATTTAAAAAATTAAAAAAAGGCGATTTTTTGTCATTTTTTTTGGGAAAAAAGTATCTTTTTCTTTTTAAGTTATCTAAAAAGTTTCTAAGAAGATGTATATAGAATTTATACTTTTTGGAAAGCTGACTTTACATAAAATACGATAAATGAAACAAAACCTAAAAATTTTTCATACCGAGGGGACCAGGTCCATCCAAAAAAACCCTATTTTTTTGGAAAAATCAATTTTGAGCAAAAATTCTCAAATCGCATAGTCGATATCAAATTATAGTGACCTGTTTTATATGACCCAATATGTTCTTAATCATTTTGTAACGGGTTTCGATAACCCCGCCCCTGGTATGGACATAATAGGCAAAAAACCAAAAAATCCCATTTTTGGGATTTTTTAAAACTTTTTTGGGAATTCCGGGATTTCTAATAAGAAAATTCGAATCGTAAAAGGTGGCTGCAAAAATTCATAAAAATTTAGGTAGTAAAACATGCCTAACAAATGTATGGATGAAAATAATAGTACTAGGTAAATTCTCTAAAAGATGTTGAGTTTTCCCTAATTAATTTGTCACTTAAAAAACATTAGGTAGGCATGTTATATATCAATGGAAAGGCAATTTTGGCTATTTTTCAAAACTGTATATAATTTTTGAAAATTAAAAAATTCGCGGAATACTTTAAAAAAAAATAAATAATGTTTTTTATTCAGTTTTTGTGAAGATACAAATTTTTCAAATTGTAATAAAAATTTTATTTATGAATATTTTTTGATGAAATTTTACAGTTAGGTAGATTTTTTTACTCAAAATCCAAAATTAAATAAAAATTTAGATTTTTCTTATTAGAAATCCCGGAATTCCCAAAAAAGTTTAAAAAAATCCCAAAAATGGGATTTTTTGGTTTTTTTGCCTATTATATCCATACCAGGGGCGGGGTTATCGAAACCCGTTACAAAATGATTAAGAACATATTGGGTCATATAAAACAGGTCACTATAATTTGATATCGACTATGCGATTTGAGAATTTTTGCTCAAAATTTAATTTTCCATAAAAAATAGGGTTTTTTTGGATGGACCTGGTCCCCTCGGTATCAAAAATTTTTAGGTTTTGTTTCATTTATCGTATTTATTGTAAAGTCAGCTTTCCAAAAAGTATAAATTCTATATACATCTTCTTAGAAACTTTTTAGATAACTTAAAAAAAAAGATACTTTTTTCCTGCTTGATATATAAACTTGTTGTTAAGCGAATAAAAAAAAAATGGCGAAAATCGGGAATATTTGGACCCGCTATTATCAAGAAAACTAAAGTAAGGACGGTAAAAATTTTAAAATTTTAATTTTCAAATGCGAATATCTCCTAAACTATAAGAGATAATTTACTGCTACGACGACATTTTTTATAGTGCTCGATGAGGAGATTCTATATAAAAATAAATTTATAAATAAATTAAATTTAAATAAATTTCTTTTAAATCGGAACTCAAATGAAGAAATAGGATCGTTTTAAAAATTTAACATAGCCGAGGTGTCCTAATTTGAGGACCCCCCGCCGGGCCCCTGGTTGGCCTATAAGGTCCAAATTCAAAACCTAAACTCGACAACACCTCCTCTTTGTGCATACCAAATTTCATTAAAATCGGATTAACCGTTTAGAAGTTACCGAATTATTTCCCTCTTTTTTTTTCCTATACCACTGTGCGTACATCAATATTAGGTATGTCATACAATTTATATGGCTATTTCATCTTTTTATACATTTTTAGTGTATAATTCAGATAATTATTAAAACTTATTTAATTATACGTCAGTATATATAAATTAAATAGGTTTTGATCATAAACCATTAAAATTTAGCATTTTTTTTTTAAGTTTTCTTATTGCTTTCCTATTAACAAAAATATCATATGCAAAAAAAAATTTATAATGAAACTTAATTTTTGTCGGATAACTGATGATTTATGTTTTATTATTAGAATTATATATATTCTTGTATCTTATGAAAAAAATTTAACTAAACAACAAATTTAGTTACAAGTACAGAGTCATGTGTCTTTATTCATAGATTTTAATGTGATATATTTGTGGACCCTGTAACATTAAGAAATATGGGCCGATATTGATGAAATAATTTTGTTATTGTATATGACCATGACTTAGCAATCTTTTTTTGCATAAAACTTCCCTACTTACGATAGCAAAAACAATTTCATTAATGCTAATCGATTTTATACACCTTAATAAATAATATATAAAAAGGTTTGTTTAATTATCTTTCCCGGTCACTGAGTAATAGCTTCTTGAAGTCAAAATTTTACAAAGTCAAATTCTGCATAATGTACATTATACGTTATGAAGGCGTTTTTTTTAGGTTTTTTGCATATGATATTTTTGTTAATAGGAAAGCAATAAGACGACTTTAAAAGAAAATTCTAAATTTTAATGGTTTATGATCAAAACCTATTTAATTTATATATACAGACGTATTATTAAATAAGTTTTAATAATTATCTGAATTATACACTAAAAATGTATAAAAAGATGAAATAGCCATATAAATTGTATGACATACCTAATATTGATGTACGTAATTTTGCTCGGGTATAGACAAGACGGTTAATAAATTTCCACGTGTCAAATGACAGAACAAAAATTGGAACGCATTTCTTCATAGGTTGCCACAAAAACAAACAAAACAAGTTAGAGTGCTATATTCGGCTGAGCCGAATCTTAAATAGCCTCCACCAGCTACTTTTATATTAATACTTTTCGAATTGATCAAATATTTGTAGAAAAAAGTTTTCTCATGTCTTAAATAGAAAAAATTCCAAGATTTAAACAGCGTAAATCTATTACAATTCCAAGATTTATTGAACAGTGCAAACGCCATTTTCTTTATATTTTAATAGCGCTTAAGGGCCCTTCACACGATCACACTTTACGTACGACAAGTCTAATGAAAAAGTAAAATGAAATTCCATCCGTATGACAAAAAAGAGAATAAAAGTCGTATGATTTATATTTTTTGTGTTTACACGATTGGTATAAAACAATAACAAAGTAAGATGGAACAGCTGTTTCAGTTTTTTTTGTATGTGTTTACATAAAAATACATCCCTGATCTAATGCGACTTGCTTGTTTTTTGAATCATTTAAAAAAATGAAGAGAGCCATAGGATTTTCAAAATACATATATATATAATTTTGTTCTACGCAAATTGATAATGCAACTAGTTAAATACGGTTAAAGCGCTTTTAAGGGCAGGACCTAGTATTGAAGATATGACCAATTATACACCGATCGTAAAAAATTCTTTAAGCAAAATTTCTGTACATAAAAGCTATATTTCAGTCAAATTTTGTATCTATATCGTAATTTTGTAATAAGTTATGAGTGTTTATTTGATTTTCTGAAGGGAAACTTTTATGGGACCGACCGCACCCATGTTATGAACCGATCGTGAAAAAATCTGGAAATAGAATTTTTGTTTACAAAACTAATATTTGTACCAAATTTTGTATCAATATCTTTATTTGGTAAAGAGTAATGTGCGTTTAAGAGATTTTCGTAAAAGGACCTTGTATGGGAGCCAGGGATGGAAAATGAGATTTTGTTTCAGTATCAAAAAATATTTCAGAGGGTACTTTTTTGGATCTTAGAGTACTAAAATATTTTTTTTTTTGCTGAAAGTTGTTAATTTCTTAAATACACCTTCACATATTTAAACATTTTTAAATAATCAGCAACAGAATTAGAAAAGGTATTATATATACCGTAGGGTGATCGATTATTCGACATTTTCCAAAAACCGGTTTTCGAGTAGTTCGAATAGTTGACATTTGAAAAAACCCGGTTGATATTTTTCAAATTCAGAGAAAACGGTTTTTTATTATAAATAAAAACATCTAGTTTAATTTGAAAAAAAAAAATATGACCCGAACTGATTTTTTAAAATAAACATTATTTCTTTAATGTAAAAAATTGGGAAGGATCATAATCCTAGTTTATTCTAAAGTCCCTGTTTAGTAAATTTTCATAGGCATTCCAACACTGCTATAATATTTCAGCGACAAATTAATTATTATAATTGGAATATAATCTTAAGATTGATAAAATTTTATCCAACAGTTATTCCAATCAATTTTACAAATAAATTTTTGTAATTAATTAGGAAAATCAAAAAAGTTTAACCAAAGGTGCTTTAGAAAAATATACTCTAGTTTCTTGACTCGAATATTTTAAAATTTAGACAGGCTGTATTATTATTTATTTCAAAATTTAATTGAAGTAATCTTTGAATACAAAGCAAATAAAAGTATTCGAAACCGGCTTTTAAAAAGTTAAAAAACCGGGTTATTCGATATTCGAAAAAATCAACATTTAGAAAAACCCGACACTGGTAAATCAGAAAAAACCGGTTTTAAGACCGATTGAAAAACAGAATCGATCACCCTAATAAACATACATATATTGATATAATGAATCTTTGTCCGTCCCTTAATGTTAACCTTTTAGATATAATTTGATGAACTTCAATGTCCATGGTATCATATAGCTACCATAAAAATATTACCCCGATATTGTACTTCGTAAATATGTATATTAAAATCAGTCATGATAGAATTTGTTATATTTTAATAAATCCTGTCTTAAAGAAATTCAGGCCACATTTGGCCCTATTCAAGGATGAATTTAGAAATTCAACTTATTTATTTATTATACACTAACAATTGAGCTACAACGATAGTTTATTGTCAATAAATCTCTTATATAATTAGGATGGCCTGGTTCTCAACTAAAATTAAAGTTTAATTGATTTTAAGATAGCGTTTCTCAAAATTTTTGTCCTGGGGTCAATATTTGGCGAGCTGGATCAAAGGATAAAAAGGTCCTTCTTTGAGGTTTTTATGATTTTTTTTCATATTTCTTCCAAAGGAAAAATATACAATTTTAGTATCATTAGAAAGGTTCTTCGGAGACGCTTTTAATGGCATACCAGAAATTTTTGTGTAACAGTAAAAGTAATCTAAATTTCCTAATTTTTCGTAAAAGTTCAGGACTTTTTACATTTTAACATATATGATTTTAATATAGTTAATTGAAATTAATACACAATAATCCTCAATAAAATCTACGAAACGGTTTTTTCCGTTTTTCAAAATTCAATCTAGATCAAATCTTATTAAAATTTATCGAAGCCTATGTACGCTACCAAAACATTCCGAAATAATGTAAACAATAACATAGAAATCGTTATTTACTAAGCAAGCGTAACAAACAAGTAGATATTTAGGATAAATTGTGTTACTATGTTAGTTAAACTGAAAAATTTTATTGATAATAGAATGAAACCATAAAGTGTTATATACCATTGTAAAGCTAATGAAATTACGCATATGCTGATGTACATATTAAGTATGTCAGATAAATATAGCTAACAGAATACCTGGAAAAAATAGAGTTTAAAATATTAAGATAAAATACAAAACATAAAGAATTTCGAAAAACAGAAAAAAACCATTTCGGTGAAATTTAGGTGAGGTGAGGTTTATAATAATTTCTATGTAAAAATATGAAAAACTTAAAATTTTTCTTAAAATTACATTTGTAATCATTTTGGTGTTGTATACAAATTTGTGTATGTCATTGAAATCGTCTCCCAAGGACCTTTCATATGATACTAAATTTGCATATGGTTTATTTGTCAAAAATGTGAAAAAAATAACATAAAAACCCTAAAAAGGACCTTTTTATCCTTTGATCCAGCTCACCAAATATTGACGTCAGGACAAAAATTTTGAGAAATGGTATCTTAGAATGAACTAAATTTTCATTTTCGGTGGGAACATCAGCAATTTCCATTTTGGGGCCACCCTAATATACATATGTGTTATTAAATTAAAATTCGATGTTCATAGGTGTTTATTTGTTAAAAAATCAATAGTCATATCAAATTCTACACATGAGACCATACATAAGACCAGGGTTTAATATTTAGTTTTTAGTTTTATTTTTTTAAATATTGACTGAACTGAAGAAAGTTCAAGTATTTATTTTTCCCTCACAAGCTAACTGAAGTCAGTCAACTGTGTCAACGCACTGCTGCAAAAACTTGCAAGTGGTTTTGTTTTTCTTCAGCAGCCACACACACAAGCAGCGGCCATGTTAAGTTTTTCAACTCAGCAGAACTGAACACAACGACTTAACAGTAAAAACAGATTTGCGTGTGCTGCTTACGTATTGCTTAGTTCTTGGTTTCGTTTTCTTACTAAGGGACGTAAAACAAGTTAGAGTGCTATATTCGGCTATGCCGAATCTTAAATACCCTCCACCAGCGAGCTACTTTTTATTGAAACCCATTTAACTATATAATTTTTAGATAACTTGGCAAAATTTTTGTTTCCTTATTGAGGGTAAAAACATTTATGCATATGTCAAATTAATTTTAATTAGGTCGAGAAAAATGTATATTAATAGGCCAGTTTTATAACATTTTAATATAATGATTTATCTGTACACAGAACATACTCATTTTGAATTTTATCCGGATGTAATCATTTAATTACGAATTAAGTGGTATTAAGTGGTTTTCAGAAGTATACCTTATATGTGAGCTAAGACAACCTATGGACCGATCCGAAAGAAAAAATCCGTAGAATGATTTATATATACAAAATACACATTTATGTCGAAATTTATGCCGATAATTTTGATTGTGCATTTGAGTCACAACTCCCATATAAGGAAATGGTCCTTATATAGGAGTTGTGACCAATTATCAACCGATAATGAAAAAATTTCGTATAATGATTTATATGCCAAAAAAAAAAAATTCAAGTCGAATTTTACTACAATAGTTTTATTAATTAATGAAATATGTGCGTTTAGGTGATTTTCGGAAGTGGACTTTATATGTATAGAAGCTATGACCTTACACAAAACATATTTGTGTAGAATTTTATCAAGATATCTTTATTTGATTATGAAATATGTGCGTTTAAGTGATTTTTTTGAAGGAAATATTACCATATATGGAACAATCCGGAAAAAATTTGGTAGATTGATTTATATGCTCACAAAGCATATTCAAGTCGTACTTTATCCAGATAGCTTTATTATAATATGTGCGTTTAAGTGATTTTCGTAAGTGGGAGCCTATCCGGAAAAAATTTCGTAGAGTGATTCATATAAAGACAAAACATATTTGTGTCGAATTTTATCAAGATAACTTTATTTGACAATTAAATATGTGCGTTTAAGTAATTTTCGGAAGTGGGACTTATATGGGAGCTATGACCAATAATGAACCGATCCGGGGAAAAAGTGGTGGAATGATTTATATGTACACAAAACATATTCAAGTCGAATTTTACCCTTATAGCTTTAGAATTTAATGAAATATATTCGTTTAAGTGATTTTTGGAAGTGGACCTCATATGGGAGCTATGACCAATTATGAGCCTATCCGGAAAAAATTTTGACTCATATAAAGACAAAACATATTTGTGTCGAATTTTATCACGATAGCTTTATTTGACAATGAAATATGTGCTTTTAAGTGATTTTCGGAAGTGGGCCTTATATGGTAGCTATGACCAATAATGGACCGATCCGTAAAAAATTTGGTGAAATGATTTGAATGTATATCAAACATATTTGTGTCGAATTTTATCCCGATAGCTTTATAATTCAATGAAATATATGCGTTTAAGTGATTTTCGGAAGGGGACTTTATATGGGAGCTATGACCAATTATGGGCCTATCCGGAAAAAATTTAGCAGAATAATTTATATTTATACGAAATATATTTATGTCGAATTTTATCACGATAGCTTTATTTGACAATGAAATATGTATTTTTAAGTGATTTTCGGAAGTGGGGTTATATGGGAGCTATGACCAATAATGGACCGATCCGTAAAGAAATTTGTAAAATGATTTGTATGTATACAGAACATATTTGTGTCGAATTTTATCCCGATAGCTTTATAATTCAATGAAATATATGCGTTTAAGTGATTTTCGGAAGGGGACTTTATATGGGAGCTATGACCAAATATGGACCTATCCGGAAAAAATTTCGTAGAGTGATTTATATTTAGACTATACATATTTTTGTCGAATTTCATCAAGATAGCTTTATATGACAATGAAATATGAGCTTTTAAATGATTTTCGGAAGTGGGCCTTATATGGGAGCTATGACCAATAATGGACCGATCCGTAAAAAATTTGGAAGAATGATTTGTATGTACACAAAACATATTTAACTCGAATTTTATCACAATAGCTTTATTCATCATTGAAATATGTCCGTTTAGGTGATTTTCGGAAGTGGACCTTGTATGGGAGCTATGACCAATTGTGGACCGACTGAGGACCTCCGTTAACATTATGATTTCTGTTCATATTATATTTGCATGTACAAAATTTTGTGTTGATACCGATATATTTGAGGGAGTTATTAACGATAAACTAATTTCCGGGAATATATACCTTTGTATGGGGGCTATGGGAAATATTGGATCGATTGTAAAGATTTTAAACATAATTGATCACTGCCATGAAAAAATAATGTGTGACAAAATTTATCGAAATATCTTTAGTAGTTTCTGAGAAAACTTCAAAAGAATTATGAAAAAAACGTAATTTTTTTCGAGGTAGTCTGAAACTTTTACTCATAACTTTTGACGTTGTGAACCGATTTTGCTGATTTTCAATACCAAACTGCTTAGGATAATAATAAATATTTTGGGTGAATTTGGTTGGTTTCCTTTGCTTAGTTTTAACGTGAGCGTGTTTTACACAGACAGACAGACAGACAGACAGACAGACGGACAGACGGACAGACGGACAGACGGACATAGCTAAATCGACTCAGAATTTCATAAGGACCCAGAATATATATACTTTGTTGGGTCTTAGATGAATATTTCTTGGTGTTACACACGGAACGACAAACTTATATATACCCTCTATCACCACTGATGGTGGTGGAGGGTATAAAAACTGATAGTTTGACTGGTTAGTACAAATCAAGCCGACTGAACAATAAAACTTGATGGGTTGTTTGTTCATTAAGACTTTGTTATTGTATGCAATTTGTTTTAGTATATTGTATGTTTTTGTGTTTAAATTTGACAAAAGTAAACAAAGTAATTGATAATTATTGCTAATAGAAATTGTTAATTAATTTAAAATTTATAAAATTATAAATTACTATACTTATAAATTTAGATATTTTCTTTAAATAAAAATTGATTTAAATTTTTGATGATTTTTTTGTGAGATTTTGTTATATGTATGTATGTATGTATGTATGTATGTATGTATGTATGTATGTATGTATGTATGTATGTATGTATGTATGTATGTATGTATGTATGTATGTATGTATGTATGTATGTATGTATGTATGTATGTATGTATGTATGTATGTATGTATGTATGTATGTATGTATGTATGTATGTATGTATGTATGTATGTATGTATGTATGTATGTATGTATGTATGTATGTATGTATGTATGTATATTAGGGTGGGTCGAAATAGGCTTTTCGCTCGGATCAACATCTAATAGTGAAATTATGTTGTATTTTAACGTCAAATGGAAGACTGTAAAATATTATTCAATTATTTTGAGGGTAAGAGCCCGCGAATCGCCGCCAAAGTTTGTAAATGCGTTTATATGGAAAAAATGACACTTTTTGGAGTTTTTTCACAAAATGATGCTTTAAGTATTAATTATTGCACCATTTTATAGTAAAATCGTAATGTCTACAAAATTGTCTTTCCAAAAAGATGGAAAAACTCAAAATTGGTTAAAAAAGTTTTGAGTTATTAAAATTTCCCCCGAGAATTTTGTGATTCTGAAGAAGTTTTGAAAAATTTTACAAAAAAATATTATGTTTATCTTTATAAGGTTCATAAATGTGCTAGTACGAATTTTTGTTCAAATTGGATAACGCTTACTCGGTTTAGTCTGTGGTCAAAAAAGGGCCATTATTTTAACAGCATCTCCAAAACTCCATTTTCAAACTTTAAAAAATTTTATTAAATGGATTATTAAAAATTTAAGTTTTCTATGCTGGATATTATAAAGGATATATATAAGAATTAAACACAGAAAGAATGAGCTTAATACCTCTCATAGTTTTACCGTACCTGCGATGTGAATTTGAAGGATTTCGGGAAAAAGGCAATTTTTGCCAATAATTAAGTAAAAATTATATTATTACCAATTGTTGCTTAATTTTGATCAATTAAATTGCGATTATTATTTCCGAGTCCATGAAAATTTATTTCTGATAAAATTTCCGAAATTAAAAATCATTAACCCTCTAAAAACCGGGGTCAAAATCAAGTTTTTGTATATTTAATATTCTTCATTAAAAATAGCAAAATATTGTGTATTTAATTATGAATTCATTTTGACAAACTACACGAAAATATATCCAGAAATCTAGGAATTAAACTTCTTCAAAAATTAACCCTCTGTCATACTTGGGGTCAATTCAAGACCGATTTTTTAAACACTACAAAAAACACTTTTAAAAAGGAATTTTCTAAAATTAATTTTCTTAAAGATTTAATGGATATATATCCAGTATTTGGTTTATCGTATTATTTGAATGTAGTAAAAATAACTTCTAAGAAGTTTCATCAATATCCATCAACAAATTAACAACATCATGCTCTTATTTCTTCAAGAACATAAAATTCAAAAATTTGATTTTGACCCCGGTGTTTAGAGGGTTAATGATTTTTAGTTTCGAAAATTTGATTAGAACTAACTTTCCATGGACTCGGAAATAATAATCGCAATTTACTTGATCAAAATTAAGCAACAATTGGTAATAATATAATTATACCATCCACCACCATCAGTGGTGATAGAGGGTATATATAAGTTTATCGTTCCGTGTGTAACACCAAGAAATATTCATCTAAGACCCAACAAAGTATATATATTCTGGGTCCTTATCAAATTCTGAGTCGATTTAGCTATGTCCGTCTGTCTGTCTGTCTGTCTGTCGGTGTAAAACACGCTCACGTTAAAACTAAGCAAAGGAAATAAACCAAATTCACCCAAAATATTTATTATCATCCTAAGCAGTTTGGTGTTGAAAATCAGCAAAATCGGTTCACAACGTAAAAAGTTATGAGTACAAATTTCAGATTACCTCGAAAAAAATTACGTATTTTTCATATTTCAAATATATTTCGATGAATTTTGTCACACATTATTTTTTCAGGGCAGTGATGAATTATATTCAAAATCTTTACAATCGATCCAATATTTCCCATAGCCCCCATACAAAGGTATATATTCCCGGAAATTAGTTTATCGTTAATAACTCCCTCAAATATATCGGTATCAACACGAAATTTTGTACATGTAAATATAATATGAAATGAAATCATACTGTCAACGTAGATCTCACAATTGGTCATAGCTCCCATATAAGGTCCACTTCCGAAAATCAGCTAAACACACATATTTCTTTGATGAATAAAGCTATTGTGATAAAATTCGAGTTGGATATGTTTTGTATACATACAAATCATTCTACCGATTTTTTTACGGATCGGTCCATTATTGGTCATAGCTCCCATATAAAGCCCACTTCCGAAAATCATTTAAAAGCTCATATTTCATTGTAAACTAAAGCTATTTTGATGAAATTCGACATAAGTCCATAATTGGTCATAGATCCCATATAAGGCCCACTTCCGAAAATCACTTAAAAGCACATATTTCATTATCAAATAAAGCTATCTTGATAAAATTCGACACAAACATGTTTTGTCCAAATATGAATCACTCTGCGAAATGTTTCCCGAATAGGCCCATAATTTCTTCATAGTTCCCATATAAGGTCCACTTCCGAAAATCACTTACACGCATATATTTCATTGAATTCTAAAGCTATAGGGGTAAAATTCGACTTGAATAAGTTTTGTGTACATATGAATCATTCTACCACTTTTTTCTCGGATCGGTCCATTATTGGTCATAGCTTCTATATAAGGTCCACTTCTGAGAGTCACTTAAACTCACATATTTCATTGTCAAATAAAGTTAATTTGAGAAAATTCGACACAAATATGTTTTATCTTGACATTAATCACTCTACGAAATTTTTTGCGAATAGGCATATAAAACATTGTACCAAATTTTTTCTGGATTGGTCAATATTTGGTAATAGGTCCACTTCAAAAAATCTCTTAAACGCACATATTTAATTATCAAATAAAGATATCTTGATAAAATATAAAATATGATGAATCACTCTGCGAAATTTTTCCGGATAGGCCCTTAATTGCTCATAGCTCCTATATAAAGTCCACTTCCTAAAGTCACCTAAACGCACATATTTCATTGATTAATAAAGCTATTGGAGTAAAATTAGACTTGATCTTTTTCTGCATATAAATCATTATATGAAATTGTTTCCTGATCAGTCCATAATTGGTCACAACTCCCATATTCTGTATATAGATACATCATTCTATTAAAATGTTTTCGAACTGGCGTATTAATATACATTTTTCTGGACCTAATCAAAATTAGTTCGACAAAAAATTTGGCAAGTTATCTAAAAATTAGATAGTTAGATGGGTTTCAATAAAAAGTTGTTTGCTGGTGGAGGGTATTTAAGATTCGGCATAGCCGAATATAGCACTCTAACTTGTTTTTACTTAATTATTGGCAAAAATTGCCTTTTTCCCGAAATCCTTCAAATTCACATCGCAGGTACGGTAAAACTATGAGAGGTATTAAGCTCATTCTTTCTGTGTTTAATTCTTATATATATCCTTTATAATATCCAGCATAGAAAACTTTAATTTTTAATAATCCATTTAACAAAATTTTTTAATGTTTGAAAATGGAGTTTTGGAGATGCTGTTAAAATAATGGCCCTTTTTTGACCACAGACTAAACCGAGTAAGCGTTATCCAATTTGAACAAAAATTCGTACTAGCACATTTATGAACCTTAAAGATAAACATAATATTATTTTGTAAAATTTTTCAAAACTAACAAAAATTTTCTTATATTTACTTTTATATGTCTTCAGAATCACAAAATTCTCGGGGGAAATTTTAATAACTCAAAACTTTTTTAACCAATTTTGAGTTTTTCCATCTTTTTGGAAAGACAATTTTGTAGACATTACGATTTTGCTATAAAATGGTGCAATAATTAATACTTAAAGCCTCATTTTGTGAAAATACTCCAAAAAGTGCCATTTTTCCATATAAACGCATTTACAAACTTTGGCGGCGATGCGCGGGCACTTACCCTCAAAATAATTGAATAATATTTTACAGTCTTCCATTTGACGTTAAAATACAACATAATTTCACTACTAGAAGTTGATCCGAGTGAAAAGCCTATTTTCGACCCACCCTAATATACATACATACATACAATAATAAAATCTCACAAAAAAAATCATCAAAATGCTTAAATTTAAATCAATTTTTATATAAAGAAAATATCTAAATTTATAAGTATAGTAATTTATAATTTTATAAATTTTAAATTAATTAACAATTTCTATTAGCAATAATTATCAATTACTTTGTTTACTTTTGTCAAATTTAAACACAAAAACATACAATATACTAAAACAAATTGCATACAATAACAAAGTCTTAATGAACAAACAACCCATCAAGTTTTATTGTTCAGTCGGCTTGATTTGTACTAACCAGTCAAACTATCAGTTTTTTTTACGTCCCTTAGTAAGAAAACGAAACCAAGAACTAAGCAATACGTAAGCAGCACACGCAAATCTGTTTTTACTGTTCAGTCGCAGTGTTGCCAACTTAGTGCTTTCAGCACTATTTGCGGTGCTTTTTGATGTACCTAACGCGGACAATTTTTCTCATGGTGCCTTTTTTTAAAAAGGCACTATAGTGGTGCTTTTCTAATTTTATTACAGTGCATTTAGTGCTTTTTGTAATATTTTAAATCTTATTTGTGATTTTCAGGAATTAATTAAGTAAATTAATCTTTAACATTTTCTCTATAATGTTAAGAAAACTGATAATTTTTGATCACTTTATGTGTACAACTTTTTGTTGGAACCGTTTAATAGTCCATACTCAGGGTCTAAATTTTAATAAAAAAACTGTTTTAAATTTTAGAAACCTAACATAACTCTTTGACGTAAATGGGGCACTGTTATTCCAAAGTTTGTTTTTGCATTTATTTAAATTAACTCGTTATTTTTTAAAACCTTTTTGGTGTTCTGCAAATCGAATTTTTATTTGAACGCAAAATTCAGAAAAATAAACATATTTAAATGAAAAAGAGTTTAAAATTCCCATAGCATTTATATTTAGTTACAATTGTATTAAAAAACGCAAAAAATAATTATTTAATTTATTAGAATAAAATTAAATTCGATTTACTTTCGACTAGATTTGTGTACTCGGTTTTAAAACGAGAAAAATTATGAGAACTCGTTTTTAAACGAGAAATTTGCTCGGATTCGGTTTACAGAACAGACAGGAATATGTATTTCTTTTTTATTTTTAAACATCAGGGCAGATGACTGGTTTGAAGTGGTTTTGTTTAGAGAAATATAGATTTTGAAAAAAAAAATATTTCATAAGTTTTGTACAATTTTACAATTTGGGTGTGGATGCATCGGTAGGCGGAAAATCGGTTATCGGAATATTTTTTTGAAAAAAAATTTAATAATTTGAATAACATAGAACGCAAAACCATTGGAAATCAAAGGAAGCACATAAAAGTGTGTGCCGTTCATTTGGATATTTTGAAGTTTTTTTCTTTTCAGTTCTTTTATATTTGACATAATAAGGAAGAAAATTAACAGCTCTCCCTACTATTCTACCAGTCTTGTAGTAAATGAGCAATATGATGTGCAATTTTTATTAAAATTTACTTTATTTTACTAAAAAAAACGTTAGTGCTTTTTTTAATTTTTTCGCGCGCGTTTTGCTTGACCAATGTTGGCAACACTGTTCAGTCGTTGTGTTCAGTTCGGCTGAGTTGAAAAACTTAACATGGCCGCTGCTTGTGTGTGTGGCTGCTGAAGAAAAACAAAACCACTTGCAAGTTATTGCAGCAATGTGTTGACACAGTTGACTGACTTCAGTTAGCTTGTAAGGGGAAATTTTAACTAGTTACTATTTTTTAAGCATGGTACTAAATTTAGTCAAATATTTAGTAATTTGCGACTGCAATTAGCAGTTTTTTGAAACCCTGGTTGATTCAACTGATGTAAACGAAATTGTATTTATTTACACAGATATTATTAAACCTCGGCATGTGGGGAGCAAACAAACTAAATGTTTGAAAATATTTTCAACATCATCATTAAAAAATTATATACATTTTAATAGAATAGATTATTATCCTATTGAAACTTTCAATATTAATGATATATCCATAATGATTCGAAATGATGAAGGAAGAGATATTGCTTTAGAGAAATATATTCCAGTCTATTGTACTTTACACTTCAAAAAATATATATAATGACTATACACTTAATAGATAAACCATTTTTAATATAACAATGTTTGTGTTGTATACAAATTACTACATTAATCAATCTGGAAATAATATACAAAATATTGGTGAAATATATCATACACCAAGAATTGTACAATATGGGCGTGGTATTGGATCACTGTTTTCATCTCTCTTCTCACACCTGAAATCATTCTTGAGGACAGGATTAAATTATTTAAAAAATAAGTCATTAGATATTGGAAAAGAAATTTTGGAGGAAATCGGAACAAAACCAGTGAAACATATTCTATTTAATCAAGGGAGAAAAGTGATAAACAATATTAAAGATGCTACTATTGAAAAAATAAAAACAATGCAGAAAGGCAAAGGAAATCCTATAAAACTTAAACGTTTAAAACAAAACCCACATAATAAATTCAAACGTTGTAGAGGAAAGAAGTTAAAAGATATTTTTGGAAACTTAAAATGTCTAGATTTATAGAATGTATGAAAAGTGAATTGGATTTATTTGAATCTCCTCCAATTCAAACTAGTGTAATTAAAACAGAGGAAATATGTTATAACCCAATTGCTTTATTGGACAACTCTAATACTATAGAATTTGTATCATTGGGGAATGGTGAAACATATAGAGATCTTAATAGTATTTATCTGAGACTGGTGGTTGAATTTTAAGGAAATGGAGGTGTTGTTAATAACCTATTACACTCCTTATTTAGAAATTGTGTAGTTCATCTTAACAATAAAAATGTATCCCAACCCGACAATAATTATCACCAGGGAAACCGAAAACATGCTATAAAAAAGTGTTTTAAGCGCTTTAAATATGCCGTAAAAAACTCAAATTTTTTTTTTAAAAAATATGCTCCAAAAATAATTATTTTATATTATATTTTAACATTGAAAAGCTTAAAAAGACTGAAATTGTAATGAAATAATAAATATTTAATGTCATATTTCATCCTACTAGATTTTTTATAATTGATTCATCTGATAGTTTGAAGAACTAGTTTAAAAGAACTCTGTTTTACGTTCAGATATCCAATAAATAACATGAAGCCATTTGGTCCCCAAAAAAAACATATTTCAAACGACAAAGTTTGACACATTTCTTCCAATTGTATTCATAGCTTCACACAGAAAAACGCCGAAACACGTGAACTTAATTTTCGGTCGTAGAATCCGTTTTGAAAAGTTAGGTCAAAATCGGGAGATATTGGATTTAAAAGTTTACACTGTTTCTGAGGTGTTTTTAGGTTATTTAAATTAAAAAAACTTTCACGCATAGAAAATTATGAATTAATTATGCATATACATATATTTAGCTTTTTATAATTAGTTCGTATGTCTATGCGTGAAAACTTTTTTCAAAAATTTAAAAATCACCTCATAAACAGTTCATACTTTAAAACACAATATCTCCCGATTTTGACCTAAATTTTCAAAACGGATTCTACGACCCAAAATTAAGTTTAGGTGTCTCGGCGTTTTTCTGTGTCTTTTTGACATACTTACAGTGTTATCAATACTAGTTTTTAAACGATAAAAATGGATTGGTGCCATGAAATCCAAAGTAATCGGTTTTATGTCCGATTTAAAATTTAATGCTTTATTGAATAAAAAATATAACATTGGTTTTCATGAGACTAATGTATTTTTTGCAGTTTTCAAGTTCTACAAAGAAAATAATTTTTTTCAAAATTGTAAAATAGGCTAAAAAATTAAAAAAAAAAAATAAAAAAAATTAAATTTGATTTTTTTAAATAAAGTTTTGAAAAGAAAATTAAAAAGTTCAAAAATGAAAAAAAAGCGAAAAACTTCAAAATATGCACTCGAAAATATGCCTTAAATATGCTACAAAAGTCAAATCATGCAAAATTATGCTCTTATGGGTAAAATATGCTCTAACAAATCGATGCCAAAATTCTTAAATTGGTCTGAAACGTGTAAATATCTTATCCATGAGGCCATACGACGCACCACAAAAAACATGCATTTGCATATTTTGGTTTCCCTAATTATCACTATAGAGCATATATGGAAACACTGTTAAATTATGGAAATGATGCTAGATCTACACATCTCGAATCATGTGGTTGGGCTGCTGATATGAATAAAATTAATTCATTAATTGAAAAAGAAAACTCTGGATTGGATAAAAGAAAAAAACTATTCAAAGATGGAAAAAAGTAGAGCTTTTTGGAAAACTTTATGTAGATGTTTTTAATCAACAAAAATATTTACTTAATAATGTTGATCTTAAGGTTACATTAAATTTGGAGAAGCATGATTTCTATATATTAGATGGAGATAAAAATGAATCTCAAATAAAAATACATGAAGCTAATTTATACATAAATCACCTTGTTATTAATAATAATATTTTAATGGCACATCATAATGTATTACAATCAAAAAATGCAATTTACCCATATAAAAGAGTAGAAATGAAGACATTCACTATACATCCTGGAAACCATTCATTATCTCTGGATAATGTTGTACTTGGGCAATTACCAAACTTTTTAATTTTTGGAATGGTATCTAACAAAGCATATACTGGAAATAGAAAAGAAAATCCATATAACTTTCGACATTTTAATTTACAAAGATTTAATTTGGTTGTTAATGGAGTACAATTTCCAGCACAGCCTATTGAATTTAATTATAATAATGGTGGAATAATAAGCACTCGAGGTTATCAAACACTATTTAAAGGAACTGGAATTCATCATTTCGATAAAGGTCATCAAATAACAAAAGAACTATTTGATAACGGATATTTTTTACTATCTTTCGATTTAACACCAGATCATAATAACAACTCTAATTGTGGAAATTTAATAAATCAAGGAACTATTCGAATAGAAGGACGTTTTGGAAAACCGATTACGGAGGCAATTACCTGTTTAGTATATTGCGAATTTGATAGTATACTGGAAATTGATAAATCTCGATCTATAATTCAAACGCTATGAACTCAATAAATATTATAAATACTTTAAATTCAAATAATTGTACAAAATATAAATTTAAAGGAGTTTTCCCCAGTAATAAATTACCCAAAACACCTATTGCAAAACCTTCATTTTATATAGCCAACACTGATCCATCTTATAAACCTAGAGAGCATTGGGTCGCTTTTTACTTTCCTGAAAATAAACCAGCAGAATTTTTTTGTTCTGCAGGTCAACCTCCAATTAAACCATTTATTTCATTTTTAAATCGAAATTCTAAAACATTTGTCTACAGTAATATGCGAATTCAAAGTGAAACTTCAATGATTTGTGGTGTTTATTGTTGTATTTTTATTTATTTAAGATGTAAAAATTTAACTTTTAATAAATTTTTAAATATTTTTAATTATTTTAATTTACATGAAAATGATATGTTCTTTTTCCACATTTAGTAAAAACCAATAAAATTTTATCCTGGCCGTCATGCAATGCAAGGAATAGTGGAATGTCTATAGGTGGCAGTATTAAAATTTCTTAAATTTCAATTTGGTTCTTGTTTGGAGTATAATTTGATCCAATTTTAAAGTTGTTGGATGTATCCATAATTTTGAATATGTTTTTCTTGATAGATTGTCTTTTATTTACTAAAATTATTTCTTAAATTCAAAATTTACAAGAGCCTATCCAAATTTAAAATTGTAGGAAATTATTATCAACAAAAAACAAAAAATTGTTTATGTTGCATTATTTATAATTTTTTAATATATTTTTGCTTTAGACGTTTGCTTTTTTAGACGTTTAGATAATAAATAATATCTTCTTTCTTTCTACAACTGCAAGTGTCAGGTACAACGTTTGTGTTATCATTCGACCATGAACAATTTTTGAAGTGTAATCCATATTTAGATGGTATAGGTTCTTCATTTCCATTTTTATTAATAAGTGACAAATACTGTTCCAATATTTGTTGATGATCGACAAAAATTAAACCATCAAAATCTTGAAGAAATTGTTGAATTTTTATATGTGACATCTTTATTATAAAGCTTTATTTTTAGAATTAATTTATTTTTAAGAAACGTTGATACTTATATACTAATAAACCAATTATCCTTATTAAGAATTTCTTGACATTTTTCTATTTTCCCAACCGAAAAATGATTGAGAATTTGGTATGAAAAATTATCCCAGTTCGTCTTCTCCAGTGGGATTTTCACTGATTAGCTCTTCCAATTCCAAAACATATAAATCATTTTCTAACTTTCTCGTTAAAGTAAATTGGTTCTTTTTAAATTCATCTATTACTTTATCTTCCAAATTATTATATTGTTTGGGAAGATAAAACATCTCCTCATCAAGCTCTGCCATCACCATATTTATTCTTATGGCGGAAAATATTTAATACCTTATATGGCTTTGATGTTAGTAAATCTTTTGATGCTAGATATGGTCCTGCTTTTAATTTATTGAAAGCCGCAACAATATAAGAATTTGTAATTTTACTAGATTCCATTTTTGTTCCACCTTTTAAAAGTCTTATTAGTCAATTAAAATAATTTTACTTCCATCATTTATATTTATATCTAATCCAATTCATCTCCAAAGAATTAGTAATTTCTCTTTAATATTTCAAATTGAGAAAATCTTAATTTAGGTTACATATGTAAACATTGTCTCCATGCTAAAAATTAAAATCGCAAATAATTGTCTACCTGTTAAACATTTTTTGTATGGACTTTTAACATAACTACATACATATGTATGTATTATACAAAATAAATATATTGGTGTCAATTTTCACTAAAAATAATTTGTTCCCATTCTGCAAGTTTGCAATTTTACAAAAGATATTTTCTTCCCCACAATTTCAAAAAAATATTTTCTTCCCATTCTACAAGTTTGCAATTTTACAAAAAAAATTTCTTCCCCACAATTTAAAAAAAAATATTTTCTTCTTCACTGAAAACAGATTTTCATCTGCCTCCCCACTTCCATACTACTGATGTGTTTTATTTGACGGCGCAGTTGGTCGCGCCTTAATTTATTTTTTTAATTACACCACTTAAAAAACCTTAACTGGCGCCTGAGCAGGGACCTACTAGTAAGTAGTCCTTGTAATAAAAATTTATGCGATCTCCACGGAGCAGTCCAGAAATATAACAAAAATAAAATTTAACTAAAATAAAGTAATTTCTGCGATCTCTACTGAGCTCTCCAGAAATATAATAAAAAAATAAATAATAATTGTCCTGTCTCCTCCTTCTTCGCTAACCTGGTATTCCTGGTGGTTTAAAAAACACAAAAGTACCACAGAAGATTACCAGAGCGAATGTGAAGTAACCGTACCACTGGTAGGAATCCAATATTATAAAAGTGGATCTCTAAAAGGGAACAATACGAAGCTTCAGTGGGGAGAAAAATGGTTTTTTAAGTGATGATTAAGTCCGCAGCGTAATCAAAACTCAAAAAAATTAACATATAATAATATAATTTTGAAAAAAATATGAAAATATCCTGTAAAAGTTGTTAAAATAATATAAAAAAGAATAAAAGAAATGAAAATTCTGCAAACATCAGAAAAATAAGAAAAAAGAAAAAAATAATAAAAAATATATAAAGGGTAAAAAGAAAAAGTATATGAAAATTTATTAAAATAAAATTTTTATTAAAATAAAATTTTGTCTGTCCGTCAACCGTCTATTTGAACAGGTAAAATCACTTGAAGATAGGATCTGCAGAATAGAAGAGGACAAGAGCATAGAAGGACATAGAAGAGACAAGATTTCGAAATTGTGAGGGACAAACCCATATATCGGTTAATAATGCAAAGCATTAGACAGAAGGTTGTGGGAGAGACCGACTCTGCATTGGTATCTTACAACGTTTTTGAATCCGATTGGAAAGAGATGAATGCGGATAAACGAAATGTTCAGACGTTAGAACATCAACTCAATCAGCTTTTCAAAGGATCGTCAAAGGTTGACGAATTCTATTCAACAGTTATGCGGATAAACGAAATGTTCAGACGTTAGAACATCAACTCAATCAGCTTTCCAAAGGATCCTCAAAGGTTGATGAATTCTATTCAACAGTCAACCACACACTATCCCTAATAATAAATAAGCTTAAAACGGAAAATTACAGTGAGGAAACCATAAATGCCTTGATAACATCACATAGGAATAGAGCGTTGGAGATATTTATAAGTGGCCTTACTCCTGAATTGTCAAGAATGGTAATTATTCAACGACCTAAAACATTGCCAGAAGCATACTCGGCTTGTCTGGAATTACAAATTTGACAATGAGGATATGATTCTGCACACAGAAGAACCGATTAGGAATAACATTCTGCAAACCCAAATGCGTACGAACACTCCCGCTAGACCATCTAAATTTCGCCCGAACAACCCTCCTTCAAATGATTTAATAATTGGCAGCAAAGAAATGCTAATTATCAACGTAATAATTTTAATCCAAACGGTAGGCCAGTACAGTATCCTAAATCACACCAGGTTAGATCAGAGCTAATGGAAGTGGATCGTTCAATGCAAACTAAGAAAATAATTTATATGAATCGTCCCAACCAGGCTGTTAAAAGAAGTGCCTCAGAAACTTTTTTCATTTTGATACTGTTATGATAACGCAGAGGACCATCCAGAATTTGTAAATAATTTTGACTGTTCGGCAAGTGAGCAAAATTTTATGGAGGCAGGCGATCAAGCCTACCTTACATAGAACACAAAATAGGAAACAATATTACTCTACAATTTTTGATAGGAACCTTAGGAGGACAAGTAAAAATCGACCGAATGGTGACTGGGAAATTTTTTTCAAAATACGGTATATCTGATTTAATAACATTTTCTCGGGGGAGTTTTCCCGTTTTTCCTACCGAGCGTGTCCCCGGGTGGTGGATAGGGGGTGGTGATGGACCATCGGTCCTCCCCCAGTTTTAGTTTGAATCAAGCTGAGGGAGGGCAGATTGTCCACCACCTGTGAATATTATATTCCCCGCGGACCAAAAACTGAAAAAAAAACAACATGGAAAATAAAAATAAAAAGATGAAAGTTACGGTGCAGGGCCTAAATAACCCAGTACTGGCGGCAAGTGTTGATCCACTCGCGAGTCACGTGTCGTCGTCATCCTGCAATCGTGAGTAAAATACTACTACGGAGGTGGGTACCTTGGCCTCCGTGGCGGACAATGCGTCATGTGTACAGCATGCCATTAGCAAAAACATAGGGGTGAAAGAGAAGGATGTACTCGGAGAGAGCTCTAAGCTACCTCAGCCTTTAAATATAGGTGAGGGTTCCGACTCTGAATCCTCAGAAGATAATAACAACACCATTATAGCAAATCCCAAAAAGGATGAAGAAGGGCAAATGGTGAAACAGGTGAGTGATAGCATAGCTAAACTACCTATTACTAAGAAAAGACTATCTGGAGCACAGAGGAGGAAGCTGAAAAAGATGCTTCAGAAAATCATAGTTAGTCAATCCAACGACACTGCAAAGAAAAAATCGGACTCTCTCACAAGATCAAAGGCAACTGAGAATAAACCTAAGTAGAAAAAGAGCTCCCCGTCTTCTAATACACAGTCGAAGCCAAGCCATACTTCACTCAAAGGAACCTCAAGTCAGGATCCTGACAGAAAGGGTGACAACGCCAAGATAGATACCCCGAAGACGACCACGTCGGCTAAATCAACCTCGAAGGTAAGGGTATCTCAAAAGAAACCCCGAAAAGCAAGGAAAGATAGGCATGACAGTGGAAAAGGAAAAGAGCCGCCATCTTACGCCAAAGTTGCCAACCACCGGGACGATCTCTGTTATGCAGTTTACGATGCCGGTAATCCGACAGGCAAAATTCCAATAGACCAACAGAGTAATGTTGAAGATCTGGTGAACAATAAGAAACAACCAATAGAGAGCGTGAGCTGCGAGTTCAGCATGGGCGTGATGTTGATGAGGTTGGCATCTCACCAATGTGTTAGCACCCTAAAGAACTTGGTGGAAAGTATCCCTCCTCCCTGGGACGGCGCTAGGCTGGGACTGGCAAAGAAGAGCGAGCTTCCTGTGCTCTTAAAGTCCACTGTCTACATAAAAGGATGGGCAGTAAACTGGCTAATGAACGTATACTGGAAATTCTTGGTAGTCAAAATGCTGAGCTGGCCGTGGCCGACAGGAAAGAAGAACCTGAGAGAACTTTATTTGTAATAAGTATCGACCAGAAATATATGGCTAGTCTTGCCAAGAATAAAGGTAGGGCTTACTTCGCCTCTTAAGCTGTTATATTCAAAATTGGGAAGGTGCCGATTGGAAGAGCTGTTACAACAAGCCTCGAAAAGGACACTAAAATACCTAAGACCATAGCATCAGTAGCAACTACTGATAACGTTAAGGAGTCAAATCCTAAAAGCGAGGAAGATACCACTAACTCGCCAAAAGAAGGTGCAGCTGCCCTTTCCAAAATTGGGGAGGTGCCGATTGAAAGGGATGTCAAAACTGGTCCCGATAAGGACACTAAAACACCTAAGACGGTACCCAAAGTATCATTAGCAAGTACTGGTAATTTTGAGGAGTCAAATCCTAAAAGCGAGGAGGAAATCACTTACTCTCCAGAAGACAGAACAGCAGTGCTGTCCAAAATTGGGAAAGTGTCGATTAAAAAGACTGCTCTTCCTATGCATGATAAGGACACCGCAGTGTCCTTCAATGGTACCCACTGCATCAATAGCCACTTCAGGTTACCCGTAGTAGTCAAATCCAACGTGCGGGGATGTGATCACTAGCTCGCTGGAAGACAGTTTAAATGGATGACAATGATTGAGATTATCCAAATAAACCTCCATCGGAGCGATACAGCTACCAACGCTCTGATGGCTAAAATTAACAGAGGTAAAATACATATAGCTTTAATCCAGGAACCTTGGACGATTCGCAACAAGGTTTCTGGATTAAATCACGTAAATTTTCAACTTTTCTACGCTGATACAGAGTCTCGACCGATAACATGTATCTTATGTCACAAGAATTTATGTTTTCTCCTCTCAACAGGATTATCCATATCGGATGCAACGGTACTGAAGCAAGGTCGTGGCAACATATACCTTGCATCTGTTTACCTGCCTTTCGATTTTCCGACACTACCACCAACGTCGGAGCTGATGAAACTGGTCTAAGAGGCACAAAGGCAAGCCCTTATGGATTTCCTTACTACTAAAGACTTGATCACATCGAACTTAGGTAATAAAGCTACCTTCGTCAATAGAATCAGAGAAGAAGTATTAGATATAACTATATGTTCAGGAGAGCTTATAAACGAAATTCAGGATTGGAGAGTTTCGGACGAGCACTCCTTTTCTGACCATCGGAACATAAGATTCAAAATAGTACGGCCGCCACCAAAGCCGATAAAGTTTCGGAATAAGTCTAAAACTAATTGGACAATGTTCGGTTCCTTACTAAAGAACCGTTTATGTCAGAATACTTTTCATTGTCGAAATAAAGAGGACATAGACGCCAAAGTAGAAATGCTCACAAGTGCCTTGGTTGAATCGTTCGAGGACAGCCGCCCTCTGCGAGAACGAAGATCTGCTCAGGAGAAACCCTGGGTAACCGGGGAGATCCGGAACCTTGGTAAGACTCTTCGCAAACTATTTAACCGGCGCGGCGTAAAAAGACCGCAGTATACTGCGATGAGTATCGTAGTAAACTTGGTGAATATAAGAAAATTGTTCGTAAAGCCAAACGAGACTCCTGGAAACTTTTCTGTGAACAGGTAGACAGCGTAAATGACGTATCCAAGATAAAAAAATTCCTTTCCAAAACTCATGTCCAACCAGAATCTATGGTCGATGATACGGGCAGGAAGCTGGAGGATATGGAGGAGACAATGAAACTTCTAATGGACTCTCATTTTCCACCCGGTATATCGAATAATATAGATGAACCGATATTGGAGGAAGGGGAGGCTAACACGGAAATTGTAATTGCATCTGATATGGTTAAAGGTGCAATCAAGAGCTTCGCTGCAGGGCCGGATGGCATTTTTCCGGCACTCTTACACATGGAGGCGGGACTGGTTTCCGTACATCTGTCTCAGATATTCACTGCATGCTTGAAATTCACATATACCCCCATTAAATGGCAGGATGCAAGGGTAATATTTATAGCTATTCGACACCTAAGTCTTATCGACCGATAAGTCTTATCGACCGATAAGTCTTACGTCCTTCCTACTTAAAACTTTGGAATGGATAGTTGATAGTATGGAGAAAAGCAGAATACCCGACAAAGACCTAAAATTTAAGCAGCATGCTTATGTAAAGGGACGATCGGTGTAAACCGCTTTAAACGAAGTTGTCCACTACATAGGTGCATCCTTTGATAGCAAACTGTATACACTGGCGGTATGCATTGACATCGAAGGCGCCTTCAATAACGTGCACGCTGATACCCTTATCCAATCCCTAAACCAGTTGTATGTTGACCGGGTGCTCCGTAACTGGATCAACCACATGCTAAGGAACAGATGGATAAGCTGCGAGATGTACGATATAACTATCAGGAAAAAGGTATTTCGCGGTATACCACAGGGCGGCATTTTGTCACCTTTACTCTGGGTTACCACGATTAATAGCCTCCTAAGGACCCTAACTGAGAAAGGACTTAGACCTGTCTGCTATGCACAGTGTTGCCAATTTAGCACTTTTAGTGCTAGATTTAGCACTTTTTAAACTCATTTAGCACCCAAAAATATAATCTAGCACTTAGCATCTCTTTAGCATTTTTCAAATGTTTTTTCGCACTTTTTTAGCACATTTTAGGATTTTTTGTACATATTCTTGTATGCCAATTTTAATTGTTCTTCTGTAAAAGTATGGTTAAAAATTAATTATTAATTAATTATGTACAACATAAAAATTAACGTTTACTGGTTATCTGTAGAAATATCGGTTCGTATTTGATGAGCTTAAATTACATTCTAAAAGGGCCACTTCCTATGGAACAAAGCTAAACTAAAAGTTTTTATTCAATATACATTTCCAAAAACTTTTTGAATTGTAATATTCTTTACAAAGGATTTCATTTGTGTTTTCCCTTTAGATTTTAATTAGAAATATCATTATAATTGTAAACACAATTTCAAAAATATTTACAACCAAAAATGTTTTCGTTACGCATCAACAAACTCGTTCAATGGAACGTTTCTGGAACTAGTTCTTTAATCAATGATTTGTGTTCGTGTTTGCTATCCTCAGATATAATTCTAGAGAAGCTTTAGAGAACATATCGTCGCCTAAAACGCAAACGGCCCAATCTAACATTTTTAAAATCTTACGGGAGAAGCAAAAAACTATTTAAATTGAAAAGTTTGTTTCTATCAGCGCGATTTATTTTTATAAAATAAACAAATTGTTTAATGGTGAAACGTATTATTTGTTATGATAGTTGATATTGCCGTACATAAAAATGGATAAATTGGACTTTTTACTTTTAATATTTAAATGTTTTTGTAGATAGGGACTTTTGTTTTTTGTCAATAAAATCGCTAATTTTGGTCGGAGAAGTCTAATTTATTTTGTGGATATTTGCTTTGATGCAATACATTAGAATCTGCAATAAAATCGATTTTGGATTTTTGGTTAGTTAGGACCGTTTGCGTTTCAAGTGACGATATACACCTTCTTTAGAACTATATCTTTTTCCAGCGATTTATGATTCAAAATGTTAAGATTGAGATAAATTTTTGGAAACCGTCAATTATAATTAAAATTTCTTACAATAAATTCGAGATATTTTTCTACTGGTTTGAAGTAGTTGTTTTTAAAATCTGGACTAGTGTCCCAATGTAAATTTTTGTAACAATGGGAATATTGAAAGAAATGATTTCATCGGAACTTTTTAATCACAACATTTTTCGACAGAACTGTTTCGAGAATTAATGGCGATATTATTAGTTGCAATTTCGCAGTTCCAGAATCTGGTTGTTTACTTCTGATCTAAAAAATTAAAAAAAAAATATTGAATAAGCTTTTCTAATTCCGTATTAAAATCATCCCATAATAAATGGATTTATTACGTTTGCATATTAAGGTAAAAACATTATTTATGCAGTTAAAAAAACAAAAATATAAAGTTATTTTAGAAAAATTCTAGGGGAGCCATATAAAAAATCCTCTTTTTGGGATAAAGAATCGAAAAACTCTAAAACTAGTTATTATAAACATTTTGTTCTGTATTAAAATCGACCCATAATAAGTGAAGTTGGTCCATTTGCGTACTGAGTTAAAAATATTATTTATGAAGTTTATTTTAAAAATTTAAATTTAAATATTTTACAATTAAAAACCTTATTTTTTTAGCACTTTTTTAGCATTTTTTTCTTTATTTTTAGTACTTTCTAGCATTTTTTTCAAAACAATCTAGCACTTTTTCGCAATTAGGTTTTGGCAACACTGGCTATGCAGACGATGTCGTATTACTTTTAAAGGGAAAGGATCCAAATTACTTGTGTAGAAGAGCTGAGGTGGCTCTGAATACGGCCTTGAGCTGGGCTCAACCGAGAGGCCTTAATGTTAACCCGGCAAAAACGGAAATCTGTCTTTTCACAAGAAAGACAAAATTTTCTACGTATACTGAACCTTGCTTCCTGGGCAAGAAGATACCAGTGACAGACAAAGTAAAGTACTTAGGTGTAACCCTCGACCGGAAATTAAAATGGAGACACCACATAGAGGATAGGATCAACAAGGCACATCGGTGCTGGGCAATATGTAGGAGAACTATAGGCATGAAATGGGGTCTTAGTCCTACTATGACAAATTGGCTTTATAAAAGTGTAATTAGACCAATTCTAGCTTATACTTCAATAATCTGGTGGGCTGTTTTAGACAAAAAGTGCAGGGAGTTCAGCGTATATGCTGCTTGGGTATAAGTGGTGCCATGTGTACTACTTCAACCAAGGCTCTGGAAACGTTGCTAGATATTCCACCCATTGAAGCCGAACGGCTCTTTACTTTAGGCGAACTGGCCAAAAGCGGTTATAGGACACGTCATCAACGTATACAAGACACATTGGAAGGTTATACACAATCATCGGACGTGCCTGATCGTATACCAGACACAGAATATGTCGGAAACTTTGAAACGCTGATCCGAGATAGAATGTCTTGGTCAAGCGGAACATTAGAGCAAATACCATTAGGAATCCGTTGTTACACGGATGGCTCTAAATTGGGGGACAAAGTGGGGCTGGGTTTCTATATTGAAGACCCAGAAACAGAAATATACCACCGTTTACCAAATCATAACACAAGCTTCCAAGCAGAAGTACGAGCAATAACGGAATGCGTAAATTGGATTACAATAAATATGGCGCCCACAGCGCTTAATATATTTACCGACAGCCAGAAGGTAATTAGGGCGATATCAGGCGATAGAACTAAATCTAAGACCGTATCGGATTGTAAGAAAGCTTTAACTGAATACTCTCCCAGAGGAAAGGTTCACATCATATGGATACCAGCCCACTCGGGAGTAGTCGGTAACGCAAGGGCGAATGTAATAGCTTTAAAGGGAAGGGAGCTAGAGGTAGTTAACCTGACAAACGCAAAACCATTCGATGCAACAAAAGCTGAACTAAAAATATGGGTGAGAGAATCCCATAAGGCCTCTTGGAATAATGAAACAGTGGGTAGAACCACGAAGATCCTATGGGGTGACCCTGATGAGAGCAAGACGAAAAATCTCCTCAAAATGAGTAAGTCTGAAGTTAGTATGATGGTACGTATTCTGAGGGGACACTCAGGACTACGAGCACAACTATGCAAAATTGGACCTGCGGATTCAGACGAATGTAGAGCATGTGGAGAGGACAGTGAAACTCTGGAGCACTTTCTTTGCCACTGCCAGGCATTCGTCGAAGTTAGATCCAAGTATCTTGGAGGTGATGTTATTCCGGAAATAATATTCCTGACTAACACTGATTAGAATATTCTTAGGAATTACGTTCAGGAAACTGAGTTTCTGAACACTGAAAAATAATTCTTTCAGTTTTTTTTTTTCATGATAAGGAGCGCACAACTGGCCCGATAGTGGCCTAGGTGTATTTCTTCGGATTTTATGTAGTATACATCCTCCTATCGACCTACCTACCTACCTAATAACATTTTACGTACTATTGGTTTATATACCTTTGAACCAACAGAACCAATCTACTCGAAAAGCTATCCATATCCAGCAAGCTTAGGAAATGCAAAATTCTTTACAACCATTGCACAGTGATTTTCCTTATATGGACAAGCGGTCAAAAATCAATATCTCTAAAACCAAAAAATCAAGGGTCTTCAAAGTTGGTCAACAGAACCAATCTACTCGAAAAGCTATCCATATCCAGCAAGCTTAGGAAATGCAAAATTCTTTACAACCATTGCACAGTGATTTTCCTTATATGGACAAGCGGTCAAAAATCAATATCTCTAAAACCAAAAAATCAAGGGTCTTCAAAGTTGGTCAGATCATAGCATGTCCTAAGTGCTTAAAGCGTGCAAAGTTTTAGGAAAAAATAATTAACAACTGTAGCCAAACTAGCCATTTGATCTTTGAAGGGTTAATTGGCTTATAGATTTATTTTAAGAATTTTTGAAAAAAAGTATGAAAATTCGTTTGTTTTAAAAATGTTTGTAAATTTTCATTCCATTTTAATTAATTTGAAATATACACTGAAAAAAATCAAATTAAAGAGTTATTCAAAGTTACATAATGCAATAAGAGGTATTATTAAATAATGCAGGATAATAAAGTGAAGTTATATATATCAAATATTATGCAAATTTAGAAGTCCTTGACTTAAACAGTTAAACTACTTCTTTTATTTGTTGGTAAGTTTCGGGCTCCAGAAATACATGGATCTGAACTTAAAAAGAGCCTATTTAAAAGGTCTGTATTTGTAGGAGTACGCGACATTTTTCTTGCATGTTGCAATCTAAATTGTTTTTCCTCCGATAATTCACCTATGGGCAGTAATGCATGTTTGATCACCTCAGCTCCATGGATTAGGTTAGGTTAGGTTGATAGGAGGATGTATACTACATCAAATCCGAAGAAATACATCTAGGCCACTATCGGGCCTGTTGTGCGCTCCAATTCATGAAAAAAAAATTGTTCACTGAATGTATTATTTTTCCATGTTCAGAAACTCAGTTTCCTGGACGTAATTTCTAAGAATCTTCCAATCGGTGTTGGTTAAGAATGTTATTTCCGGAATAAGATCACTTCCAAGATACTTGGATCTAACTTCGACGAATGCCTGACAGTGGCAAAGAAAGTGCTCCAGAGTTTCACTGTCCTCTCCACATGCTCTACATTCGTCTGAATCCGCACGTCCAATTTTGTATAGATGTGCACGTAATCCTCTGTGTCCACTCAGAATACGTACCATCATACTAACCTCAGACTTGCTCATTTTGAGGAGATTTCTCGTCTTGCTCTCATCAGGGTCACCCCATAGAATCTTTGTGGTTCTACCCACCGTTTCATTATTCCAAGAGGCCTTATGGGATTCTCTCATCCATATTTTTAATTCAGCTTTTGTTGCGTCGAATGGTTTTGCGTTTGTCAGGTTAACTACATCGAGCTCCCTTCCATTTAAAGCTATTACATTCGCCCTTTCGTTGCCGACTACTCCCGAGTGGCCTCGTACCCATATGATGTGAACCTTACCTCTGGGAGAGTATTCAGTTCAAATTCAGTTCAAATTTAATTTTAGATATTCAGAATAATTAATTTACTTCTATAATTTTTAGTCCAAAGTTTACCATTTTTTGTTTATTATTTTTCGTAGGATGACTATGCAAATCAAATCCATATGCGAAAATATGCAAAAACCCGCGACCACAATATTGTTTAATTTAATGAGGGATTAAAAATCTACAATTTTATATATAATAAGTTGTGGGTAGATGAGGGCCAAATAACTTAAAGTCTATAATAATAATTTAATTAGTATTTAAGAAACCTGTGTTTTGAAAAGGTTAAAAAAGTATTCTCAGGGATTTTTTAATGGGCTTTTTTTGCAGTTTTTGTCATTTAATCTGGTAGAAAATAAGTTAAAATTTAATGTTTGCAGGATTTTTGGAGACTTTTGCCACAATAAGACACAAAAATTTTTAATTAAACTTAAGTTTTCTTATATGACTTTGCAAACACAATATATGAACATACCTCCAGTTTCAACGGACACAATTAAATTACGCAAAAAAAATCAACAAAATTTGATAGATTCATAAAATTTAGAGTGTTATCAATAAATTTAGTGCAATAAAGCTTAGAAAAAACACAAACTTTTTTGAATTTTTGGCCTATAAGGGAAACCAGTGTGCATTGATCTAACCTCAGGTTTCCATCAAATACCTATGAAGCCATCTGACATCAAAAAATCTGCATTCTCAACTATGAACGGAAAATACGAATTTCTTCGCCTACTATTTGGACTGAAAAATGCTCCTGCGATTTTTCAAAGAATGATTGATGATGTTCTCAAAGATTTTACCGGGACTATAGGAGGCTAATCTGAAGGTTAACATTGAAAAGACGCATTTTATGCAGACAGAAGTTGAGTTTTTAGGATATTTAGTAGGTCCCGATGGAATAAAACCTGATTTTAAAAAGGTGGAGGCCACTAAGAATCTTTTACCTCCTACTAATCTAAAAAAGTTAAAGGGTTTTTTAGGAATGACATAAAGGACTATGCAAAGGTGGCATAGGACTATGCAAAGGTGGCAAAACCATTAACGAACTTGACTAAAGGTGAAAATTCACAGGTAAGGGCAAACCAGTCAAAAACGGTTCAAATAGAATTGAACTCTGAGGGACTAATGGCTTTTCAAAAGCTTAAAGATCTCCTAACTACATCATTAGTTCTTGCGTTCCCCGACTTCGATAAACCATTCAACCTCACGACGGATGCTTCAAATTACGCTATTGGCGTAATTTGAAGCATTAATGCAGATACTCTCTCAAGATCGAAAACTGGAATCCACCACAACAGCGATGAATCTACAATGTTAGCTAGCGAAAACCACTCGGAAATCAGAAGAACAGCATCAGAGGTGAGCGACACAAAATACGAAAACCGCATCAGAAACAAGGGATGTCGACACAATATCAACCGAAAAACTTTATGTAATACAAATAAATATGATAGAAATCCCCCAGATAAAAATATAATCAGCGCAGTTAAGTAAACGGACAAGTAGAACGCCTTCACTCAACTTTGATAGAAATTTACAGATGCTTAACAACACCATACATTCCCAGACTGGAAAGAGACCTGGTAACATTTTTTTTAACAGGAATAAAGTATCAGACTTTAGAAAATTGCTTGAAATCAAAAATATATAGAATTATATTCGAAATGAATATTTAAGAAAAAAATAATATATCTACGATAAAAATATATATGTATATCCTTGTCCTAAATTATAGTGGTAGGCGTATATTTACGCAGGGGTTCAAATCCCCATGGAAAAGGGAAGGGAAGGATATTTTTCATATTCCACTCTATCATCACATGTTAATGATTTCTAGCAACTACTTTTAAGCTTCTTATTAATTCTATTAATAAAACGGCTCTGCCCGTAAGTTATTCCAATTACGCAAAAACTTATAATAATTTATAAATATAAAAATGGGCCTTGCCCGAGCATTATTGACCATAGAATACAGAAATATGTTTTTACTATTAACCATTCTATTACTTTCTACCACGAGTATAATTACTCCTCAAGCTGCATATATTTTCCGTTACGATGCACCTATTGTAACAGTACGAGCTGGAAATGCTTTTACGGTAAACGGTAATCTAAAATTGTTTCACCTTATAACTCTTGACAACTATGCAACAATTGCCAACAACGTAATATCGTTAGTCCAAAAACACTTGCAACCTAATCAAAATAAAGATTTCATCAATTATTACCTTGCACAAGTCCAGGAAAGACTAATTGAGCTCAAAGGTACAAAAAATAGAAGACGAAGATCAATTGAATGTATCGGTTCAGCTTGGAAATGGGTCGCTGGAAATCAAGAAAATAAAATCGGAGTGAAGAATCCCTGCCTACATATCAACAATGTAACGGTTTGTCAGGAATCCTTGACAATTTAGGTGAAGGAACCTGGGTACCACGTCTGCTTAAAGGGGGAAACGCCAAAAAGATTAATAATCAGATTGCTGAGATGATAACTCCAGACATAGTTTTCCTAACTAATTACATTACAAAAACATAAAGAGTTGCTCAACGGTACTTACCTGATACAATTGTTTAACGAAACTATTTTGCTAGATAAAGAATCTTATTCTAGTACATATATCTCTAGAATGCAACCCTTGCCTTCCATTCTCACAAATGTTACAACTGAAAGATTGGTGGTGGACATAAACCAAATCCTTTACATGAGCTTGCAAAACATTAACACTATTGAGTACCTGAAAATTAAGTTAAATCTGACAATTGACAGCCACATTGGTAAGATAATAGTAATGGCCATTTGATTAACAAGACCACACAACCTGCCGGTAGTGAAAACCACACAAGCAGTCTTGATCACGCGTTCGCAAGTTACGGTTTAAATTAGATTAATGTTTGAGATAAAATTTTACTTGTATTTAGTTTTTGTTACAATAACACAATACAAGTAAAATTTGTGCTCAAACTACTCACACGTTATCTAGAAACTGCACATAAATAAAAATTAAAATAAATTTTAATAAAATTAAAGAATTAAAGTGAATAAAATCATCTGATGTGTTTTATTTGAAGGCGTATTTGGTCACGCCATAATTTATCTTTTTAATTTCACCACATAAAAAACCTTAACTGACATCCAAGCATACGAAACAGTGAACGGTTTGAATGCCTATTTTTTGGATTATGAATACAATCGCATAAAACGAGCCTTGAAATGACAATATGCACTAATTTAATAATGCAATGCACGGCACGGCACTATTCAAAACATATGAGTGTAACGAAAATGTGATGCTTGTATTGCTTGTCTTCTGCAAATGTCAACGAATACTCTCAAAAGCAACGAATACTAAACGATTGGTATGAATAGTTTCAATGCTGATTGAATAAGTTGTAAGAAAAAATTAACGTACAAATTTTTTAGTATAAAATTGAATGTTTTGTTTGGTTTTTATTGTTATAAGTATTAGGCTTCATTCAGAAGACATGAACAGAAAATTATTTTTAAAGCATCATGACATTTATATAAGAATGTTAATATAATTTTTCTTGTTTATGAATATAATACTAAACTTTTTGCATAAATGTTAAAAATTTTATGTGTATTAAATGCAGATATAAACTAAAAAAATAAAAAACAGGTAGTAAAAAACAGTATGGTACACCATAATAATTTTCAAAATTATTTATTTATCATAGAGAAACTTTTATGTTGAATATTTCTTTAATTCCAATGCATTTAAGCAATTCATTGATGAACAACAATTGTCTAAAAGAGTCTTTATATAGGAGTTAGTCAAAGTGGTCAAATATGGACCGATCTTCATAAAATTTGGAGGATGGAGGATGTATTGGTATATAAACGTTAATTATGTTGAATTTCATCGGTGATCATATTATTCTGTATACCCAGCTAAAAATGTTCATATATGGAGTCATACATCTTCATATATGGAGCTACATATATGTTCGGATCCGAAAATTGGCGATATATGAACATATATGACAATATATATTCATACATTTCCATATATATTCATATATTTCCATATATATTTATGGATTTTCACTATTTTTTCTATTAAAAAAATTAAATTTTGTAAAAATTTGATTTTTATATATTTTAATATTTAAAAGTTACATAAAATCTTAGGATATTTGCAGGTAACATAAGTTTTGATTTATAAATATAAATAAATTATTTAATTAACATTAATAAATATTTAAATTTATATTAAAAAACTATACTCTATGTAAACACGTACATACTTATTTATATGTTGTGTAAATAATAAATAAGAGAAAATATAAAATGAAATCTTAGCAAATATGTATGTATTTCTGGTAATTCAGATTTAAATTAATTAGAATATATATATAATTTTAAATTCATTTCATATAAATTTGTATACATAATATAATAAAATAATGATGATAAATATATGTATAATAAAATAAAATAACAAAATCTTAAGACATGATTCAAACCAAATCTATTAAATATTTTAAGTCTAGAATAAAAAAGTATTCATATAAAATAAAATGTATTCAGTCTTACTTATTTACTCTATTTACGGGAATTACATATTTTTTATGTTGCCTTTTAAGTTCTCCTATTTTTTGTGTCTTAGTTCGATTAACATCATACGGAGTTTAGGGGTCCATTCATGTTTTTGAGCATATTCGGTAGAAATCTAATCAATAATTATATAAAACATCAAAATTATAGTAAACATTAATACGTTTAGCTTGACATTCTTACCTGTTAACGCTTTCCGAGCTTCAACATTCAATGTGCCGTATTACATATTTTTCATAGTTTTTCATACATCTATCTAGAGTTTCTTTCAGGAGAATTTATAACTTCGATGTTTGTTGCATCAATTTCCTTTATTATTATGGTTGCAATTGCATGATTCGACACAACAGGTTGATCTTCAGATTCTCCACTTTGTTGTACTTCGGTTACTTTTTCTGCTGTTATCCTTGCCAATTTGTCTTGAAAGTTTTTTGATTCAAGACGTAAGTTTTCTTCAGTATTGTTCTAAATAATTAATAAATAATTATTACCACTTTTTATTTTATTTATGAATATTTATGAAATTAAATTATATACATATGTACTTACTTTTTCCTTCATATCAATAGTTTGTGTCGAATCTTCTTTCTTACGAATTTTATTTGTGTTTTTTTTTTGCAAAAAATTATTGTTTCCTTTGTTTTTACAGAAAATTTAACAGAAACACATTTTAAACAATTAATTTATATATTTAAATAAATATACTTAGCAGTTTTTGGTATTGTGTTACTATTTGTTTTAAATATTGCGTAGAATGTTTTTGTTTTTATTGTTAGCGGTGTTGCTAATATTATTTTACGTACGCGATTTTTAGCAGCGGGTAAATTGATGTATTCTAATGAATTGTCATTAATATACTGAATGAATATGAATGAAAATTAAATTGCAAATATCCAATGATAGTAAAGTTGATTTTTACCTAATTTTTTTTATTTTTCAATACCAGGTAGTAGTTTTCGCGATTTTTATACATACATATGTATGAAAATATAATAAAACCCACAATAAAGCATATTTCACCAAATTATTTTGGGAATATGCCACTTTTTAGAAAAAAAAAAAACATTGTCAATTAAAAAAGGAAAAAAAAAAAATACTTTTACCTACTTTTTGTAATATTTATGTGCACACGTGTAAATGTAATAAAATTCTAAAAAATGTATATTAAAAAGATTTTGGTACCCTTAACTTGAATGATTTTTTAGTGATAAATAAACATTTATGAGGATTTTTTACCTGTTTCTCGTGGTTTTTATGTATGTATGTATGTATGTACGTACAAGTTTTACAAAACACGGGTCAATAAATTTAACTGTTGGAAATGAAAAATTTTCCACTGACAAAAAAGGATTTTTGTTGAAAATCATCATTGTGCTTTAATTCTATTAGCAACACTTATATACATCAGCTGTTTAATAGTAAATAAATATTTTATATTTAAAACGAAAAACCAACCTGTTCCAAGAGAAAAAATTGTCCCGTTCGGCCATTATGTGCCACTTCAGCATTCCCATTTGAAGGCAAAAATAGATTAATTGCTAAAAGTGTTCATGGTACCCGCCATTTACATAAATAAATGATAAACAACAACAAAATAACACAGGGAGCGTATGTTACAAATTTAGATATAAATATGTACGCATATCTTTGTTTATGCCAGGAATAAATTTGGGAACACAATTTTTATATCTACTTTATACACAAGAAAACATGTAATTAAGCATGTTAAAAATAATATTTGTTCTCTTGAAAATAGTTTTAATATTATTTTTTTAAAATTACTCATTAATAAAGATCAATTATGAGAAATATGAATGCATATGAACATCCATACATACATACAAACATACATACATACATACTAGTGTTTTTCATTTCCTGGACTTATGCATTTCCCGGGAAACCGGGATGGATTTTGAAATTTCCCGGGATCCCGGGAATTCCCGCCTAGAACATAAAATCATATATTTACTTTGTTAAGTATGTATTTTTTATTTTAAATTCATATTAATGAGATGAAAAATATAAATCAAAATAACAATAGAAACATATAAAAGGTACAGTTCTTTAAAAAAATAAATAATTCAATGTATTTTTAAAACTACTTAAAAATATATAGGTACATAAAAACATAAAAAAAACTATATATCTATTAACATATTTATTTAATACTTTTAAAGTGAGTTTTTAAAACCGACAAAGCATTTATTGATTCATCTGAAAGTCGATTTCTAATTTTGGTAACATATTGACCCGCGAGAGAGAAAACTCTCTCGCTTTCAACAGATGTTGGCTTAATAGTTAATAAGGCCTCTAAAAGATTTTTTATATTTTCCGTTTGCTTACCAGACTCTCCAAAAAATTTTAAGTCTTTTTTTATCGAACCGTTAGGTACATTAGTGTTTGATGTAGATATTTCACTAACGTTATTTATTGCATCGTTTAAAATGTCCTCAAAATTTTTATCTTCTAAAATATCATTAACGTTGCTATCTATTTCTATTTCTTCTAATTCTATATTTTTTTCGGTAAACAGACGGTTATAAATTTGTTCTGCATATAATATAATTGAGTGTTTTGAAGCATTCGGAAAAAAATTATTATTATTATTAAAAATTTCAGGATCTTTCAAGTATTTGGTCAAGGTATACAATTTTATATCTCTTCTTTCTCCAATTCGGTATATAAGAGATTCAAACATTGTCTTTCCTAGTGAAGTATTAATTGAAGAAATTTGTCGGCATAAAGTATTTACTATCACATCAGCTGTTATAATATTAACTTCTCGCCGACATAAAGCTTCCACAGCTAATTTTATTGGTTTTAAAACGTCCAAAAGGTTCTGCAAATTATTTATATTGGATTCTATCCATAGGTCTCCCATTTCCAAATCAATGAGACTTTTCTTTATTGCATTTTTTAAAAGTAAAATTTTTTCGATCATTGGAACTAGAGAATTCCATCTGGTTACTATATCCAATACAAGGCAGATTTCCTTATTATATTCGGCCAATACATATCTTTGTAACACACAATTTTTTGTTGGACTCTTTCTAAACAATTTAATAACACGACGAGTTTGTTCTAATACCAATTTGTAATTAGTATTGATTACAAAAACATAATCTTCAGAGTCGTCTTCCAATTTATCTTCAAATTCATTACTGTCGCTCAATTCCAGATCGGCAGATATTGGTTCCACTTCTGTTTTTTTATACAGAACATCAACAACTGCTAAATGTAATGCGTGGTTAAGGCAAAATACACCATCAACTGGGCTTTGTCTGACAAATTTTTTCATAACATTTGGTCCGTCGGTTGTTGTTGCGACTATGTGGTTTTCAAAGGTGATATTGTATTCCTTTAATCGAGTTTCCATAAGATCGCGGATTTCCAAAGCTCCACTTTTTCCTGGAATATATACCATTCCTAAGTTATGTCGGGTTCTTTCCTGTCCATACAAACTTATATTAAGGTATCTTCTATTTTTTATACTTGTCCATTCGTCCATAACAAGGGAAAATCTAGATTTATTTTTTAACTGTGATTCAATATGTTGTATAATTTCATTTTTAACTTCACCAAATCTACTTATTATTAATTGTTGGACATCACGTTCAGTTCTTGGAAGGTGAAACCGTTTAAGCAACATCGATTCTCTTATGAACGTACTTCTCGTTATGGATCTTATGGAAAAACCATCAACTGCTGCTAATTTGGACACTATTTGGTTCATGTCATCTTTTTTGTTTTTGGAGTAGTCCAACATTGTTTTTTTAACTTTTGCGGGAGGTTCTTCGTTTTTGCGTTCTATATTTTCAAACTGTTTGTTGTGTATACCTTTTAAGTGGCGCATAAGACCACTGGTGCTTTGACCTTTGAAGCATATTATTTTTGAACACAATTGACAAACAGCAGTATCTGGTGTCTTCTTTTTAAAATGTTCCCATACATAGGACTTTTTATCTTCCATCTACAAAATAATTGTAAATAATTTATTTAAAACTAAAAGATATTTAATTATTATAAGAAATATTCACCTTAAACAATGTTTTATTTGCAAACAAACACAAACATTGTTGTTGAAAAACAGTCAGCTGTTATATCAAAAAAAAAAGAACAAAACAAAAACATACAAATTGACAGTCAAATAAATGTTGCCAAATAGTAAAAATTTTAATTCATAATAATTCCCGGGAATTCCCGAACAAATTTCCCGGGATTTCGGGATTGAAAAATTTGCGGAATTCCCGTGAAAAACACTAATACATACATACATACATACATACATACATACATACATACATACATACATACATACATACATACATACATACATACATACATACATACATACATACATACATACATACATACATACATACATACATACATACATACATACATACATACATACATACATACATACATACATACATACATACATACATACATACGAACAGCTCTAATATGGGTTCATATATGATTCCATATATGAAACATAAAATTAGTTTTGAAATCATATATTTTCATATATGATCCCATATATGGCAAAATTATTTATGGATGAATCCATATATGTTCATATATGGTCCCATATATGACAAAAGTGTTCATATATGCGTCCATATATGATACAAGTTTTCATATATGCTTCCATATATGCGTCCATATATGATTCAATTCTCCATATATGGTTCCATATATGATAAAATTTTTCATATATGTTCATATATGAACCCATACATGTTCATATATGAAACCATATATATTCATACATTTTCATACATGTTCATATATAATCATATATGACCTTTTTTAGCTAGGTATGAATATTTTCGCTCTTGACAAGAGCGTAAAAAATACAAAAATGTTATTTAGTTGCTTGAAAGCATTCAACAAAGTAGGTTGATGTCGGTTTGTTTCAGAAATTACATTATTATGTAATGCATAATAATCACTGTTGCTAAATAAAACTGGCATAAAATCGTCAAAACTGGTCTTAAAATCGGCAAATTCGTTAAAATAATTTTTAAGTCGTCAAGAAATCGGAAAAGTAAAAAAACATATTATTTACTGTTAAAGTATTTTCGATAATACAATGGAATTTATATTTCTGAAATTAGGTTAGTTGTTCAATTATTTTTACACAACGATATTTATTAAGAGCGAACCCGTTTTTTGTCAGTAGACCAGGGAACCAACTTTCTGCAGAAATATTTCTTGTCAGTTTCGATTTAAATAGGATTAAATTTATCCAGCAATTTTCTTTATGATTTTATGCAATTTTGCACAAAAAGGCAATTTTTGGATAACCGACAAAGCGGTTTCTCATTTTTTTATAAACTCTAAAGGGGATTTTACATTACAAATCAAATTTGTAAAAAAATAATACAAAAACAAATTTGTTGTCAAACTGTGTTGAACAATTTTCATTCATGTATTACACCGTCCGACAAACAGAGAAAAAATTCGTTAGACATGAACCGGATGATATACGTCTGAAGCTATAAATTTAATGGAGAAAACCTCCGTTTATACTTTAAACGGAGTTCTTATACAATTTTAATGAGTAATCTAAAAAAAATCTGAGTCACACTGTTAAAAACTTGAAGACTATTATATTTTAAGTTTGTTCTCGATTCGAGAAAATTACAGAAACGAGGTACTGACTACAATACATTTTCAAATAATACTTTGTATTAACCAAAGATATGTTAATAAAATTTCCAAAAATATAAAAATTATTTTTTTGCCACGCCTAGAAATACCGCCCTTTTTGTTTTTTATATATTACGTCGTCATTTTAAGTCCGATCGTTACATATGATATATCAGTATTTATGGCTTGGCTGTAGCTACATTTCACCCTTAGACGATTTTTAAATTAGACGTAACATTCTATGCCCGACTTCTGATATCTCGGATCCTTCCCCAAAATCTGAAATTGTGAACTATACACAATAAAGAGCTTTTAATTATATGAAATATAGGCTTTTGAAATGCTCACTTTTATGCACAAACAGCTATTTTATAGATATTTAAAAATGTTCATATATTCATTATAATTGTTCTCACAACAAATAATTAATTTGCTAGGAAAAACCGTCGAAAACATTTTTTTTTGAAAATTAATTATAAAACTGTTATTTTTTCAGTTACAAACCGTTCCAGATCCTACTTCCTATCAAAAATGAGGAAAGTTTATTATATCCTACAGCACTATAGTGGTTTAACAGTGAAACCTATTACTTATTATCATAGTTGACAATGGCGTATATAAATATGGATAAATTGGACTTTTTAACTTTAATATTTAAATGTTTTTGTAGATAGGACCTTTTAAAAAGTTTCTTTCTATCAATGCGATTTATTTGTAGTGAATAAACAAATTGTTTAATAGTGAAACCTATTAGTTATTATGATAGTTGACAATGGCGTATATAAAAATGAATAAATTGGACTTTTTACCTTTAATATTTAAATGTTTTTGTAGATAAGGCCTTTTGTTTTTTGTCAATGAAATCGCTCATTTTGGTCGGAGGAGGAAACAATTCAATATAAATGCTATATTAAACAAGTAAGAAATTATAGTCGGGCGAGGCCGACCATATAATACCCTACACCTGTTACAAAAATAAAATTTGATTTAGTTTTCATAATAAAGCATTTAAGTTGAATTGTACCTTGTCTCAGATATACTTAAGTCATTTATTGTTTAATAAAATTGTGGACATTTAAGTCAAATTTTGAAGGGGGCTTTGTATAGGGGCTATGGTCAAATGAGACCCTATAACTATAAAATTCATGTCGGTCATCAAGGCTAGCATAGAACTTGGTTTTGCAGGTTTTTGTCGAGATACGAGTATATTAAATATAAATATGAATTTAAGAGCCCTATTCGGCGTGTTCAGTTGTATGGGGGCTAGGTGAAATAATGGGCCGATGTTAACCATTTTTAAAAGGCTTCGTTTCCGATATCATAGAAGATTGTGTGCCAAATTTCATTGAATTATCTTCAAAATTGCTACCTGTAGTTTGATTACAAGGTTTACATGGACGGACAGACGGACGGACATAGCTAAATCGACTCAGAAAATGTTTCTAAGCCAATTGGTATACTTTAAGAAGGGTATAGGTCCAATATTATTGTGCGTTACAAACATCAGCATAAACCCAATATACCCTCCCCACTAAAGTGGTGCACCATGGTGTAGGGAATACAAATAAATCATATTTTATTTATATTCATATCTGGTATCATATGGTCGGCCATTCCCGATTATTCGTTTTTTATTAGTTTTTATTATTAAAGAACTTCTTTAAAATTATGTAACTATTTAAAAGAACCATAAAATAAATTTATCACATTTTATAAAAATTAGTATAAACATTTTTAAAAATTGTTAAAAAAAGAAACATGCAAGTAGTTGTATGGAAAAAACAAGAAAAACGTTTTTCTAAAACTTAGCATAACACTTTAATTTTTCATCGATTTTTATAAAATAAAATGTTTAATTTTTATGTACCTACGTGATTTTGTTATTAATTAATAGAATTAAATGCTGAATAAAATGATCTTTCTTTTGTTAAGATAGGGGAAGGATGCAATTATTGTATTGTAAATTAATTTGAAAAAAATTGTTTTCGACCATATCCCTAGCAAATTAATTGTTTGTAGTTTGAACTATACAGGTATTTTTAAATACTTGTAAAATAGCTCTTTATGCATAAAAGTGAACATTTTAAAAGCCTATATTTTATGCAATTAAATGCCACAATTTTAGATTTTGGGGAAGGATCCGAGATATCAGAAGTCGCGCAAAGATTATGACGTTGAAATAAAAAATTGTCTAAGAGTGAAATATAGCTAAAGTCAAGCCATAAATATTGATATATGATACGTTACGATCGGACTTAAAATGGCGGCGTGATATACAAAAAACAAAAAGGGCGGTATTTCTAGGCGTGGCAAAAAAATATATTTTCTATTTTTGGAAATGTTATTAACATATCTTTAATCGTAGGGGGTGACTGACTCAACTTTTTTTTTCGACCCACCCTAGTAGACATGTATTATAGAGTTGACCTCAGTATCAACTGACAAAAATTTCAATGTCCTAGGTGTCCTGGTTCAAAAGCTATAGGATGTTGCGTATAGGCAACATTGGGCAATAGTGTTATAAATTTAAATACAAGTTGATTTTTTTTAAATGCCGTTTATTTCAATTTGTGTATGGTAGGATACAAAACAATTTTTTTTTAAGGATTGGAGCACAAGTGCACATTGCATTTGCTGCATTTTTAGCTTGGAAATCCAGTGTTGCATAGTCTACATCTGCCCCTTGTTCCCCATTCTGGCCAATGATTATAACCACCAAATCGTAGGGATTTTGCAGGCTCTGCAACATATGCTCTTTTATAGGGGTTTGATTCAGAAGCCGTAGAAGGAGCTGGTGGTATTGGAGCTGCTGATATTGAAGCTGGTTATGATGGAGCTGGTTATGATGGAGCTGGTGTTGATGACGCTGGTGATGACGGAGCTGATAATGAAGTTCCTGAATTCATTGTCAAAAGGAGTGATGATGGACGACCTCTCTTTTTTGCGACAACTGTAGTTTGACTTGCGATTAAAAGCTCTGTAGCAATTTCTAATTGGAATTTTATGAGCGGTATATGCTTCATTTCTCCGTCTGTAATAGACCAATGTTGCATATACGCAACACAACATTTAATAATATTTTAATGCTATTTTTTTAAGTTACTCACTTACCTTTTATTATTTAGTTGCAGAACTTGGTTTTAGGATGAATTAATTATATTAATGTTTTTTAACACTTTTTTTAAACAAATCTTTTTTGTAAAATGAATTTGTTAACTATGCTCACGGGAGAATAGCTTCTTACTGAACACGTGCAGAGGTGACTACCAACCAATTAGCTGAGAGCTTAAACAACACATGAAGCAACATTTTTTCGAATGTTTCAAAAAAATATATTAAAAATAACGGTATTTAGACACTCATAAACACAATGTTGCATATATGCAACATCGGGCATGAGAGGGTTAATACAAAATAACATAATGTAAAGTACCTTTAAGTAATAGAAATTAAACAATAAAAAATGAATTGAAATCAAACGCACTAAATAAATTTTTCATTAAATACGTTTCTGCTTTTGTTTTCTTACTTCAAAAGTATTTGTTTTTGTTTTAGTTTTGCTCATGTAGATTAGTATTAGTATTGTACATTATATAAACGTTTGCGAAAGTCTCGTTTGCTTTCATACTCTGCAACGAATACTGGACGAATGGTATGAATGTTTTTAGTTTTTTCATGTGGCATTGAATTATTTCGTTGCTTGATGTATAAACTCATATAAAAAGAGATTGTAATTAAGGCAATGCACATTTGTATTATTGTCGAGTAAAGGCAATTCAAAAGCAATGAATTTGCGAATGGGCAGTAAACGTGAATGGTTTCATTCTGTTCTCTGATACGAAATAAAATACACAAAAACAAAATACCGTATTGTTGTTTTTGCTTATTTATCAAAGCATGCAAAAAATGTTCTTATTTTGATGAAATTTTCAGAGGTTGTCTCGAATTTTTGCTTATATCTCCGTTATTTATGGACGGACTTTGCTGATTTTAAATAGGAAACTTCTCGAAAACATATCTGACAGAATTATTGTATATTTAAATCCCGAAGAAATTTGGGGTCTTCAGAAAACTGATTTAAACAGACGAACAGACAGACGGACATTGCTTAATCGACTCCGCTATCTATAAGGATTCAGAATATATATACTTTATAGAGTCGGAAAATTATATTTTAGAAATTACAAACGGAATGACAAACTTATATACTCTATACCCTTCTAACGAAGGTGAAGGGTATAAATAGGTCTGTTCGAGTACTCGATAATTTGTAATAATTTTTAACAATTGGTACTGGATTCTGTTCGCGTACTTTTGAAAACTTGCAACGAGAGAGTAAGAGAGCGATAAATATATGGGACAGTTCGTTGATAGAAAATTGTTTAATTTCACTGGATATTTTTTCCCCAGTAAAAATATCAAACATATGTTCACAACATACGGTTGATTAATGAATATGTAAACAAACCAAAAACAACGAAAATTTGGTAAGTTTTACATTTTTAGAAAGAAATATATAAATTAACTAGCTATACCCAATGTGCTTTGCTACCCTAAAAGCAAAAAAAAACTACTTACACATGGTAGATGCCACTCAAATTATTGCAAGTTCGCCAACTTTTCCGAACGCTAATAAGGATTTTAATGTAAGCTATGGAAAATGTAAATAATATTGTATTGTATTTAACTCATATGGGAGGGGCCTATCCCCCCATTAAAAGTCCGCCCATTTTTCTCTAAATGATCACATGAATGTCAAAGTTCTTCATGTAAAATTTGTAGCTTCTACAGTATCTCAGATATAAAAATTTTTCTATAAAATTCATATGTGGGTACCAAGCCACCCCCTGATGAAAGTCCGCTTTTTCCCCCAAAACGTTCAGATGAATATGAAAGTCCTTTTTCCAAAATTTTAGAAATCTAGTTCTATTAGTTTCTTAGATAAAATATTTTGTTGTATTTTAACTCTAATAGTTTCCAAGATAAACGAATTTGTGTATTTAATTAATATGGGAGGTGCCACGCCCCCTGCTGCTAGTCCGCCCTAACTATCATATCGGACTTTATTTGACCCTAGCCCCCATACAAAGTCCCCTTCAGAAAATGGCTTGAAGGTCAATAATTCACTTATAAACACTAGTATCACAATGAATCAACCGTACATAACTCTAATGTAAACGTAAAGCCATGTACCAAAATTTATAAGGATAGCCCCATATTTACCCTTACCCCCACATAACCCATCTTTTAGAAAATCACTTTTTTCAACAAATTATTAAAATATTTCGGAATTAAGGTAAACAACTTAAATACTTTATTATTAAAAATAATCAAAATTTAACATACTCAATGGTGTAGGGTATCATATGGTCGGGCATACTATACTTTCCTACTTGTTTTACGTTAGTACTGTTTCAGAAAAATTAAGGTAATAATGCTTATTATAGACAAGTTCTTCACAAGATTGTATATGATTTTTTTTTAAATTATTGGTGGGTTTCACAACTTTCGAAAATTTGTATAATCTTGAATTTTTGACTCTTCTCGGAAACGTCTGGTGAGTTTTAATGTTTGAGTACTGGGATATGCTATTTAATTGTTTTAGTAATGATGATGTGTACGAATTCATTGTGTATTCCAAAAATGCTTTAAGTAACCAAAGGCAATATTTGTCTGTAAATGTGGAATCTATACAATTGGAATCACCCATCAGTACTATCCGACCCAGTTTATTTCCATCGTGAAACATGCTTGGAACATTTTTTGAGTTAACTTTGGTGTCTCGTATTTCAGTAAAAGATTTCAAATTCGACTCAAGTAAAACTCTTTTATTTAGAATTGGATTTGTAATATTAATATTACTCATATCAAAAAAATCATTTCCAGTATTAATCACTCCAAATATTCTGGGAATTGATATTTTTTTCCTATCAATTTGATGCATTTGAAATAATCCTATAATTGGATATTTTTTTTTTATTCGAATGTTAGATGCGATGTTCACATTATTTATTATCTGTAAATATAAGAATAAATATTACATTTTGTATTAAATAGTAAAAATCTGAATAAAAACAGAAAAAGAAGAAACAGAAGAAACAGTATAATTTGGAAAAAAAAGTTGTGCTAACCCAATAAACCAAAGAAGGATATGATAGCGAAAACGGTATTTACTTTTTTAGGGTGATTATGTTATTACATGTATGTATGTATGTATGTATGTATGTATGTATGTATGTATGTATGTATGTATGTATGTATGTATGTATGTATGTATGTATGTATGTATGTATGTATGTATGTATGTATGTATGTATGTATGTATGTATGTATGTATGTATGTATGTATGTATGTATGTATGTATGTATGTATGTATGTATGTATGTATGTATGTATGTATGTATGTATGTATGTATGTTTCGTTATTTGGAATTGTTGTACTTCATTTTATATCGAGCCAATTTTTTGGCAAAAATTTGAAAAATTTGACCAATACTTTTTGATTTGTGGACAATCATAACAGTATAAGTATTTTTACAAATTACAATACATTAACTAAGTATTTTTTCACAATTTTTTGAACAATATTTTCTTAGAAATTTTAACTACACATTTTAATAATGCTGTTTCAGTATTATAAATTTTACATTATTTCGATATATGTAGTTATTCCAAATTACACTAGTTTTCAACGATTTTGCTCATGATATATATGGATTCTTTATTTTGGCCGTCTAAAAAAATATTTAATGAAGACCTAAATTTTAAATTATTGAATTTTTTTCTGAGTTTATAGTTAGGTTCGCAAAACTGGTGAAAGCACCCAAAAATCAATTCTCATTTTCAAATATTTTTCCACCACTACTGAAGAAGGATGCTTAACAAAAACCACATTATCTCAAAATTTCGATGTATCCCAACAAAAAAAAAAATTCCAAAGAAGCGAAAAAGAAGTAGAATTTACTCCATGAAAGTACTAAAAAAGACCTGAAGAAGTGATGATTTGTCAGAGGAGGGGTATATGTTTCATTTCATTTCTGAATAACTTCCAAAAAGGGAGCATACAAATTATTTCTTGAGAATGACTTCCGAAGTAATGAATTTGGAATCAAATAAAAAGGACATCCCTCCTATGACAAGATTGTGTTAAAATCAACCCTTCATCAGCTCTTTTTTAGTACTTCCATGGAGTAAATTCTACTTCTTTGGAAGTTCTTTTTTTGCTGGGGTACATCGAAATTTTGAGAAATACAAATAAAATAAATATACAAATATCAATATTTGTAAAGTTTTTTAAAAAAATAATTTTTGGGTATAAGTAACGTGACCATATATCCCACCAAAAGCGGGATTATTCCGCTTTTTAAAGGTTGATCCCGACATAGATTTCAATCCCGCTTTTTAATAACAAATCCCGATTTTTGTTACATAACAGGTCAATCGTATTTAATTTTATTGTAATCAAATTGGGATTTACTATTAAAAAGTTTAAAATTTAAACTTTAAATTAAGGAATTTAGTTAGAAAATAGAGATTCTAAAGAAATATTATAGTATTTATTAATAACTTTTCAAAATGTGGGTAAAATAGACATCCACTTTTTAAATAACAAATTTTCAGGTTGATTTTTAAAGTTAATGGTCTAAAAAATAATATTATTTCAAGTGACAACTGAACATTAACTTTTTGGACCCATGACTTTTAACTTTTTAAGCTGTGATTTTTTGTCGAGTTACAAGAAAAATATCAATCCAATTTTATGACAAATATTTTAACTCCCGAGCTACTGGAGAATTTAATGTGTTTTCACTTAAAGTAACTGTGTATCTAATCCGTCAGAGCACACTAATATTTAACAATCAGGAGAAATAAGTAGTTCTATTTGTGGTTCTATTCTGATTTGTTTTATTTTTTAACTAATATTTAAGAGTGATTTTATCGAATTTTTCTTATACACTATGTTTCCTCAGGTTTTAGTTAGAATTCTCGAGGAACATACACAAAATGCTACATAAAAAGTTTAATTTATACTGATTTTTTAATAACACAGGCCAACAAAAAATTTTAAAAGTCGAAAGCAAGGATTGCTACTTAAAATTTTAATCTGGCATTAGAATTTTTTTATCATATCAAGTTTTTGTATATATTTTAGTAAAATGCAAAATAATTTTATATAATTTTAGAAAAAAAATTTGTTCATTTCACGATTTTTTTAAAAACATAAATATGTTAGTTCTTTTAAAATAATCATTGTAGATTTAAAAAAAGATTGCGAATTAAAAAAACAAATTTTTTATGTTTAAAAAAAAAAACATAAAAAATTTTACAGGAAATTAGGCAGCTAATTTCCTGTAAATTTAAAATAACGTTTAATTTAACTCGCTTAAAATTACGAAAATAAAAAAAATTCGTAACAAAATAATTTTTTTTTGTGAAATCAAAAATAATTCTTGTATATTACTAAATAATTTTGTTACGAAAAAAAATCGTTACTTTTTTTAAATATTACATGTCTTAATGAAATTATTTTTATAAAAGAAAACAAAGTTTCTTAATATCGACGAAAAAAGATATCACGACAGGTTTTCGTACTTTCGTAAAATTAGAAAAGGGGTTGATTAAACAATATTTCGTATTATACACGAAATTTTCGTATATATTACGAAAAAAGTAGTTACGAAATTTTTTTCGTAATGTTAAGCATTGATTATTTTCAGTGTAACAATCAACTCAAAAAACAAAACAAGTAAGAAATTATTAATCAATTAACCCGTTTTTACGAATTTTACACATTCGTAATTCGTTTTGACAGTTCATCGCCATGTTATTTTTTTCATTCATTATTTTGTAATTTTTTGGAATATTTGTGTGTGTATGATACAAATTTGATTACAATGTTTACAAGCCCTATTCAGGGGTTCAGTTGTATGGGGGCTAGGTGAAATAATAGACCGATTATAACCATTTTATATACTCTTCGTCCCTGGGACAATAGAAGATCATGTACCAAATTTCATTATCTTCAAAATTGCGACTTGTAGTTTGATTACAAGATTTACATTGACGGACGGACATAGCTAAATCGACTCAGAAAATTATTCTAAGCCGATTGGTATACTTTATACAAACCCAATATACCCTCCCACTAAAGTGGTGTAGGGTATAAATAATAATATATAAAATTTGGGACTTTCTTAACCCACGTTTATTTAAAAAATAAAAAAGATAAATTTCCAAGAAAATTCTTGACATTTTATTCCAGAATTGCAAACTTATATATCATTCATATATCATATATCCGAGTATATCATTTTAATTAATATCCTTTCCGATATCTGTTCATCAAGATTTATTAAAATTTTTTTAACGGAATTTTGAATATTTATTTATTTATTTATTTCCTGTGCAACGACATTTTTGTAAGTAACACCAATAAAATTGTTTATATAAAAAATAACTAAAACTCTAAATATTAAATTTTTTCTTTCATAAAAGAGCATCTTCGGAAAATCACGCAGATGCTCAAATTAATATGCCTTAAAGCACTGATACACGGTTGTCAGATCTTACAACGTTGTCAGTAAAATTGGAGTCTAGTCTATAGTCTAGTCTACAGTCTAGTCTATAGTCTAGTCTAGTCTATAGTCTAGTCTATAGTCTACTCTATAATCTAGACTATAATCTTGACTATACTTAGCCTATACTCTAATCTATATTCTAGTCTAGTTTATAGGCTTGTCTAAATTCTAGTCTATAATCTAGACTTTAGTCTAGTCTATAAACTTGTCTATAGTCTATTCTATATTCTATTCTATAGTCTTGTCTATAGTATAGTCTTTAGTCTAGTCTATAGTCTAGATTATAGTCTATATTCTAGTCTATAGTCTTGCCTATAGTATAGTCATTAGTTTAGTCTATAGCCTAGTCTATAGTCTTGTCTATAGTCTAGTTTTTAATATTGTTTATAGTCTAGTCTGTAAGATACAATCTAGTAATTAATTGAGAAATTATTTAATTAATTTATTACTCAATTTATTTAAACAATTATTTATTATATTAATGAATATAAAAATATATTAATAATAAACAAATCTCTATAATTTTCAATTTTATCTATAATTTAATGAAACTTATTTATAATTTGGATATTTCCCGGCTTATAGCGGAACAACCAAGGTTTTACGCTACATTGACTATACTAAATAGCTACAACAGGACAGCGCAGGTCCACTATCTGTCTCATTTCCACTTGCACAAGGTATTGAAACGTAATTTGTATTTTTTTGTGGTAAAATTTTGATGAAAAACAATTTAAATGAAATTTTAGAACAAATATAAGTTATTATTCAGTAATTTATCTTTTTAGTATATATAAACACATATATTTTTGGCTTTTGGTTTGGTTTCGCATTAACTGTTTCTCTTGTTATGTTCCTCTATGCCTTTTTACTGTTTTAAGGCTCAGTTAGTCTCTAGGTTCCGTTGCGTGATGAATCAGCTGATTCGTTTTTGGTTTACGAAAATCTTTGTAAGTCGTTAGTTTGACCGTAACGTTGAAGTTGCGGATGAACCTGTAGAAAATAGAATTCAATCCGCATGTCAAGTGACAGCTATAAACAGCTGACATAAAATACAATAAATTGTAAACATGAAAAAACCAGTGATGTTTTTAAAATAGTGTACATCCGAAAATGTTAATTATTACGATTAATGGAAATACTTAAAAATTAAACATTAAAATTAATGTACTTCTTAAATTAGTAAATATTTATTAAAAAAAATATCAAAAACGCGAAAATGAAAAAGTGAGAGAGAAAAAACTCTCATGTCAAAGAAAACATAAAAGTTGAATTACTTTCAACATAAAAGCCATAAGAAAAAAAAGAAAAAATAATAAAAAAATTGTGTTTCGATAATATTTTTACTTTTTATAATTATTTTAATTGTGTAATAATTATATATGTAATAATAATAGTTTATTTATATTAATCTAGCTTTAAACACAAAGAAAGAAAATCCACTCTGATTTTTGACACAACAAATCAGAGTTGTTTTTTTTTTTTTTGTTATTCTTAAAAACAGCTGCTACGTTCTTACATAGAGACTAACTACACATAAACAGTCAACGGAACGTCATAGAACGGAAACGTTACGGAACTTTCAAACTAACTGAACCTTTAACCGTCAATTGTTTTAAGAAATTATTTGTTGTAATGTGAACACTGGGCAAACAAATTTGCACTATTTGTATTGAATTGTGTTTGGCTTTGTTTCTTCAAACAAAACATCAAAACAGAAATACTAATTTTAAGCACATTATGAAATAAAAATGTATTTAATTTTTTGTTTTTATGCAGACATTTCTATGAAATCGTTAAAACGATTGTAAGTTCAATTAAATAGTTTTTTAACATTAAATAAAAATGTTTCATGTTTGGTGTTCACATTCTGTTCACATTGGTAAAATATTTGTAGGTTGACAAATAAAAATGTTTCGCGAAAAACAACTGATATTTTCTTTGCCCTTCAAAAATATTTTGTGTTCACATTACAGTCAACAAATATTTGTTAAAAAACGTCAAATATTTGATAGGTGTGAACGTAGCTTTAAACCTATTTTACCAATTTCTTATTAATAAATATTGAAAAAATTTGCCGTCTCAAATTTTTTCTTATATTTTTTCATGACTTTAACGGCATAAATAATGAAATCCATATATGTACTCATCATGAGCAAAATCGTTGTAAGCCAGTGTAATTTTTAAATCTTTATATTAATTTTAAACCAATAAATAAATTATAGGTTTAAATTTTTGGTATAATTTATTTTCAAAGAAAAAAATATGGACTATGAAAATAAGACAAAAAACCATATAAATATTTAATCGGTAATTTATCGTAATTTATATTTACGTTTTTGGCCTTTTCCAGCCTTTTTCCGGTTTCTTATTTAGCCTTAAAAAGGTTAAAATTTAAGAATTTTTATTATATATTTATAATAAGAACATTTACAAAAACATTCAGATTGAAAAACTTTAAGGGCCATGTAGTGTTCAAATCAAGTTTTGTATTTTTTTGTTTTCAAACCTGTCTTTATTATTTTTCATAAAACATTTAAAATTTATACAAAGAAGTTATATTAAAAATACATTTTTTATAAAATAATATAACTTCACTGGCGATCCTGCAAACATTTATATAAAATATAGATAACGAACCTATGCGCAAAAATATGTAAATGAAAATAAAAAGCATATGAATTCAATTTTCAAAAGATTATCAAAATATCAACATCAAATAATCCCAACTTATAATTGCACGGTATTTGGATCAGAAAATAAAAACAATTCAGATATAATACTGTCTGCAGCTAACGGTTCTATAACGGTTCTGATATTTCCCATTCTTATTTTAGAAGCCGATTTTTGGTATTATCATAGATATTAAAAATAAACTAATTAAAAATTCAAACACAAATATTTCTACTATTACTTTACTAGGAATTTCAGAAATACACTCGCTTAAAATTTTACCAATTAAAGACAAATATTTAAAACTATTAATAGAATTTCTTTCAATAACTGCTGAACCAGATTATTCTGAACCAATTAAACATAATACAGTTCGCAGGATTGAAATAAAAGATCCTTTGAAATTTAAAATCGCAAAATTCGAATTTAAATTTTTAGTAGACTCTGGTATTTGTGGAACATCTAATTCTTATATATCTTCCCCCCTTGTGGGGATTACCGTATGTAAGAATTATTTTATTTGTAAGTAAAACAATCCTTTACTAGTGGGTGGTTTGTAATACACTCGTCGAATGTTTGTAAGACATTCTGAATGTTAAAAGACCGCGAGTGGTTGTAAGCCACTCGTTGGATTCTTTTTGAACACTGAATCTATATATATAACAAGTTAGAGTGCTATATTCGGCTGAGCCGAATCTTAAATACCCTCCACCAGCTACTTTTATATTAATACTTTTCTAATTGATCAAATATTTGTAGATATAAGTTTTCTCATGTCTTAAATAGAAAAATCCCAAGATTTAAACAGCTTAAATCTATTACAATTCCAAGATTTATTGAACATTACTAACGCCATTTTCTTTCATATTTTTATATGGCCTTAGATATGCTTTAGCGATATTTAGTAATTTGCATGTGTGTGAAAGATTTAAGGACTTTCAAAATACATATATATAATTTTGTTCTACACAAATTGATAATGCAACTAGTTAAATACGGTTAAAGCGCTTTTAAGGGCAGGACCTAGTATTGGAGATATGACCAATTATAGACCGATAGTAAAAAATTCTTTAAGCAAAATTTCTGTACATAAAAGCTATATTTCAGTCAAATTTTGTATCTATATCGTAATTTTGTAATAAGTTATGAGTGTTTATTTCATTTTCTGAAGGGAAACTTTTATGGGACCGACCGCACCCATGTTATGAACCGATCGTAAAAGGACCTTGTTTGGGAGCTATGACCAATTATGTATATAAAGACAAAATTTCAAAATTCTGTATCTATATTATTATTTGGTAATGAATATTGTGCATTTAAGTGATTTTCTGGAGGGGACCTAGTATGAGAGAGTACAACAATTTTATAGGTTAATTTATGTATATTTTTGCTAAATGTATGGATATCAATATTTGGTAATGAGTTATGTGCGTTTAAGTGATTTTCGGGAGGGAACCTTGTATGAGAGCTATGACCAAGAATGGACCAATCATGAAAAAATTTTGAAATAACATTTAAGTGTACGAAAATAATTATTATGCCAAATATTTTATGGGTTATAAGTTAATGAGCTACGTGCCTTTAAGTGTTTTTCTGAAAGGGACCTTGTATCGGAGCTATGATCATTTATGGACTGATAGGAAAATAATTTCACAGTAATATTTCTGTACAGATAAGCAATACTTGTACCAAATTTTATATGGATATCTTAATTCAGTAATGAGTTATGCGCGTTTAAGTGATTTTCGGGAGGGGACCTTGTATGGGAGCTATGACCAATTATGGACCGATCGAAAAAAAAATTTCGTAGTAATATTTCTGTATGTGGGAGCAATACTTGTACCAAATTCTATATAGATATCTTAATTTAGTAATGAATTATGTGCGTTGAAGTGATTTTCGGGATGGGACTTTGTATGGGAGCTTTGACCAATTATAGACCGATCTAAAAAATTTTCATAATAATATTTGTGTATATAAGAGCAATACTTGTGCCACATTTTATATGGATATCTTCATTTACTAATGAGTTATGTGGTTTTAAGTGATTTTTGGGAGGGGATCTTGTATGGGAGCCATGACCAGTTATGGTCCGATCGGAAAAAAATTTTTCAGTAATATTTCTCAGTCACATAAGCAGTACTTGTACCAAATTTTATATGGATATCCTACTTCAGTAATGAGTTATGTGGTTTTAAGTGATTTTCGGGAGGGGACCTTGTATGGGAGCTATGACCAATTATGGACCTATCGGAAAAAAATTTCACAGTAATATTTTGGTGCATGCGGGCAATGCTTTTACCAAATTTTATATGGATATCTTTATTTTGTAATGAGTTATGTGCGTTTAAGTGAGTTTCGGGAGGGGAGCTTGTATGGGAGCTATGACCAATTATTTCTGTACAGATAAGCAATACTTGTACCAAATTGTATATGGATATCTTAATTAAGTAATGAATTATGCGCGTTTAAGTGATTTTCGGGAGGGGACCTTGTATGGGAGCTATGACCAATTATGGACCGATTCAGAAAATTTTTTCTCTGAATGAATTCTATTGATATAAGATTTTAATTTGTAAAATTTTGTGAAGATATCGGCATTGTGACGGAAGTTATTAACAAAAAACCCATTTTCCGGGAATATGTACTTTTGTATGGGAGGTATATGAAATTGTGGACCGATTCTAGCAATTTTCAGCAGGGATCAAGTTCTCGTGTAGAAACTTATTCATAGTGATTTTCATGAATTTATCTTGCATAGTTTTCGAGAAAATTGCATCCGAATGTGTAAAAAATGCTTATTTTTTTCGAGGTTGTTTTAAATTTTGATTCATAACTTTTCCCGGTATGAACCGATTTTGCTCATTTTCAATACCAAACTGCTTAGGACAACAATGAATATTTTCGGTGAATTTGGTGTACTTCCTTTGCATAGTTTTAACGTGAGCGTGTTTTAGGCAGACAGACGGACAGACAGACGGACATAGCTAAATCGACTCAGTATTTGATAAGGACCCAGAATATATATACTTTGTTGGGTCTCAGATGAATATTTCTTGGTGTTACACACGGAATGACAAAGTTATATATACCCTCTATCACCACTGATGGTGGTGGAGGGTATAAAAATGAATGTGTGTTTATTTGTTTGTGGGTTTGTTTGTTTGAAGTCTATAGACGGCTAAGCGGCTGGACCGATTTTCTTGAAATTTTAACAGTACCTTCTTGTATATCTGGAAGGAACTATAGGCTACTTTTTATTTTAAAATTTCAAGTAGGCGAGTTGCCACGCCTACTTATTTAATAGCTATTAAAAGTCATATATCTTACAAACTGGTACAATTGGAGTTCTCAAATTTTGCACGGACAACTTTGACATCCATAAGAATATTTTTTTGACAAAATGGGCGGAATGACTATAGGGGGCGTGGCACCTTATATATTAAGAAAATATTAAATCAGTATATCTCGGAAAATGTAACAATTAGATCCCTCAAATTTGGTCGGAGCCACATAAGTCTCAATGTGATTAGTTAGGATAAAAAGTGGGCGGACTAGAAGCAGGGGCGTGGCACCTGCCTCCTGGCGGCAGAGATTGGTTCAATACATAAGGACAACATCACAAAGACAGAAGCTCGATCGAAAACTCTAGAAAGTTGGCAAAGAAGGTGGTCAGCTACCACAAAAGGCCGATGGACCTACACTCTAATACCTAATCTTAATAACTGGTTGGAGAGAAAACACGGGCATGTGGAGTACTACACAACCCAATTCCTTAGCGGACACGGTGCCTATAGGCACTACTTACATCGATTTGGACAGACCGAATCACCTTTATGTCCAATTTGCCATGACCTAGAAGATGCAGAACACGTCTTCTTCTTCTGTCCCAGGTTCAACTCAAAAAGAGAGAATCTTCAAACAGAGCTAGGAACTGAAATAAGAGTAGATAATATTATCCAGCTCATGATGAGTTCGCCTACGTACTGGGGATATATAGCAAAGTATATAAAACTTGTTCTTCTAGAACTCAGTAGAAACTGAAAACAATAGTGGAGGTCAAATGACCTACCCATCCCGGCGAAGAAATACTTCGCGGTCGTCCCGCCGGGATTGGGATGATTTCACCTCTTTAAAAAAAAAAAATAAAAAAAAAAATATGATAAGAACGTAAGTGTGAACTGATAAGGGTTTCTTATATATTTTACCACTACATACATTCTTAAACTGAAATCTGAAACTAAATACTTAGGAAAAGGGCAAATACAAACATCATTAATACAGATGTTGGTATTTTTGTTTTTATAACAAACATATTTTCCTAATGAAACAACTAATCGAATAGTTTTTTATGACTTAACCTGCGCATAAAGATAATTATTTAAATCATGTTCAAATATGTTTGAACATTCTTCCAGGGGAAATATAAAATATAAATATGTATGTATATTTATTTTTTTCTTCTAAATATGTATATCTTAATTTATGAACTGCTCAAAAATATAGCGGATTTTTTGTTTATTATTTTTTCTTTTTATACCATTAAAAAAGCATTAGGTAATAAATTTTTTTTGGCGGTAAATTAAAGCATATAGTCCACTTTATTAAAACAATATTGAAATTTATTTTAAAATAGCAAAATAACTGCGCTAGAAAATATTTTACGAAACAAGTCCTTAATTATTGATTTAAAATTATAGCGCACTTATAATCAAATTAGCAATAAAATATTCTTAAATGATATGTTTATCAATATTGGATCTCGGGATGATAAAATACTTCGGCCCCTATATTTTCAGACCCATTTAGTCCCAGTTGGTATTTAGTTGCCTAAGTGTAGCGAACATTCTGGGTTTTTTAACAAATTAATTTTTTAGCATTTTACAATCAATTTATGCAGCGATTTTAAATTCTGAAGACATGAATCGTTAATTAATCAATCATAATATAATTTATAAACATTTGATAACAATTTGGTCAATGTTATATGAGAATATTTCCTTGATAGATCTAAAATTTCTGAATTTCGCGCGATAGCATTGATCGTTTTTAATATTTCAACTAGGCCTATGTTTAAATAGGCCCAAAAATGTGATCATATTTTCTCCAAAAGGTTAAAATTTAGTGACTCTAGTATTTTCATATTCTTAATAAAAGATAATAGGCCAAGAAAAAGGATGCTAAGACATGCACATGTGCTAACTGAAACACCACCAAAAAATGTTTTTAAAATTCTTATAAATGGAAATTTTATTTTCAGTAAATGGAAATTTTAATTTCAAAAAATGGAAAATAGAGGTCAATTCGAACGAAAACTATTATTTTTATTTAATTAATATACAAATTTATTATCAAATCGATGTAATACGATATTAGATATTTGCGGATTAGTTTTTAATTTTTTATATTACATGTGAGGTTTAGCTTGCATAGAATTAAGAATATTCAGATCATAGTAATGATGTGTTATTGATAAAATTATTACAATTTGTATCATCACAATCTTAAATCTGCCAAAAAGTGACCCATGTTAGAGGGTCAGACTGTTGTTTACCTGGGAAAAAAATTTTAAAATTTCATGTCAAAGTTATCTCCAATGTCACTAGATATAATTCTCATTTAAAAAAATTGGACTATTGACCAATTAGGGGCATATTTTGACATAAAGTAATTTACTAGTACTACAAGACACATTTCAGCAAAAATAACCAAAGACAACAGCTTAATATTTGTCACATCAAATAAAATTGCATTTAGAAGCATAGACAACTGTCCTTTCATAATAATTAGTTGCAAGTTTTCAAAATTAATTAACATTTTTCAATATTGTTTCAACGTATTTCAAAGAGTGCGCTATAATTATGAAACAGTTTTTTATACCCTTCACCTTCGTGAGAAGGGTATATATAAGTTTGTCATTCCGTTTGTAATTTCTATAATATAATTTTCCGACCCTATAAAGTATATATATTCTGGATCCTTATAGATAGCGGAGTGGATTAAGCCATGTCCGTCTGTCTGTCTGTCTGTTGAAATCAGTTTTTAGAGGACCCCAGATATCGGCGAGATCCGAATCTTCAATAATTCTGTTAGACATGCTTTCGAGAAGATCGCTATTTAAAATCAGCAAAATCGGTCCATAAATGACGGAGATATAAGCAAAAATCCGAGACAACCTCTGAAAATTTCATTAAAAAAGACAATTTTTTCATGCTTTGATTAATAAGCAACAACAACAACACTGCTTATTCATCGAGTATTTCGTTTCACATGTTTGGATGGCTGTGTGTTTCATTGGCATGTGTATATTGTTTTTGTTTCTTGGTGTATTCAGTTTTGTATGTTTGGATGGCTGTGTGTTTCATTGCCTTGTGTATATTGTTTTTGTTTGTTGGTGTACAGTTTCGTTTGTTGGTTTTACTGCCTTGTGTATTTTGTTTTTTGAGTGTTTATTTCGTTTAGCGTTGTTGTTGTTCATTTTGTTTTGCTATTGCTATAATAATGATATAATCGGGAAAATTAAATAGGTACATAAATTTAAATTTTATAAAATTTATATTTTTTAAATACACTATGGTGAAGGGTATATAAGATTCGGCACAGCCGAATATAGCACTCTTACTTGTTATGGTTAGTTTTGTATAAAAAGCCATATAACCGTTATTTTGCCGACTTACACCGAATTTTGATACTTATTACATAAACTGGACTTCGTTCTTGAATTTGTCATCAATCATGTTTTTCTAACTTAATTTATTGTAATAATATAAAAAGAATAAAAACCTAACACAAGGTGCGCTATATTTTTGAGCAGTACTTTAGTTAAACCGCAACAGAATCATCGATATGGTTACCTCTTTCTATATTTGTAGCAGTAGTAGCCAGGAACCCATGGCCATATTTTAGCTCTCTTCTCTAGGCTCGGTTTATTCAATTCCAAAACTCCTCTTTTTCATCGGCTGGATTATCATCTTCATCTTTATCGATAGGCTCAGTTTCATCACAGGCAATTTCCATATCATTATTAGCATCACCATCAGCATATTCTGTTTTCATATCTGTAGGTTTCTTCTGGATAACCATATTTTCAGTAGTAGCGTTATCCTCAACATTATAATGCATTTCAGGACCATTATGATAAGCCGCTTGTTGACAGCGTTCCAGAACTGCAATGTCATCGGATGTGACGCCCTCAATAAGGACAGGATTAGATGTATCAATGACTTCGTCTTCACTTTTATTCGTGGATGATTCAAAATTTATATCTTGCTCCATTTCGGTATTATTGTCTTCATTAAATTTCTCTTTACCGTAATATTTATTGATGAGAAGGGCATGTTCTGTTGACGTATCCTCGACAGTAACTTTATTTTCCAAACAAGGAATTATTTTTCAGTGTTCAGAAACTCAGTTTCCTGAAGGTAATTCCTAAGAATCTTCCAATCAGTGTTAGTCAGGAATGTTATTTCCGGAATAACATCACTTCCAAGATACTTGGATCTAACTTCGACGAATGCCTGGCAGTGGCAAAGAAAGTGCTCCAGAGTTTCACTGTCCTCTCCACATGCTCCACATTCGTCTGAATCCGCACGTCCAATTTTGCATAGATGTGCTCGTAGTCCTGTGTGTCCACTCAGAATACGTACCATCATACTAACTTCGGACTTGCTCATTTTGAGGAGATTTTTCGACTTGCTCTCATCAGGGTAACCCCATAGGATCTTCGTGGTTCTACCCACTGTTTCATTATTCCAAGAGGCCTTATGGGATTCTCTCACCCATATTTTTAGTTCAGCTTTTGTTGCGTCGAATGGTTTTGCGTTTGTCAGGTTAACTGCCTCGAGCTCCCTTCCCTTTAAAGCTATTACATTCGCCCTTTCGTTACCGACTACTCCCGAGTGGGCTGGTACCCATATGATGTGAACCTTACCTCTGGGAGAGTATTCAGTTAAAGCTTTCTTACAAACCAATACGGTCTTAGATTTAGTTTTATCGCTTGATATCGCCCTTATTGCCTTCTGGCTGTCGGTAAATATATTAAGCGCTGTGGCCGCCATATTTATCCAATTTACGCATTCCGTTATTGCTCGTACTTCTGCCTGAAGCTTGTGTTATGATTTGGTAAACGGTGGAATATTTCTGTTTCTGGGTCTTCAATATAGAAACCCAGCCCCGCTTTGTCCCCCAATTTAGAGCCATCCGTGTAACAACGGATTCCTAATGGTATTTGCTCTAATGTTCCGCTTGACCAAGACATTCTATCTCGGATCAGCGTTTCAAAGTTTCCGACATATTCTGTGTCTGGTATACGATCAGGCACGTCCGATGATTGTGTATAACCTTCCAATGTGTCCAGTATACATTGATGACGTGTCCTATAACCGCTTTTGGCCAGTTCGCCTAAAGTAAAGAGCCGTTCGGCTGTAAGCGCCGCCTCATATCTTAAATATGTGGAATATCTAGCAACGTTTCCAGAGCCTTGGTTGAAGTAGTACACATGGCACCACTTATACCCAAGCAACATGTACGCTGAACTCCCTGTAGTAGTTTGATATTGCACTTTTTGTCTAAAGCAGTCCACCAGATTATTGAAGCATAAGCTAGAATTGGTCTAATTACACTTTTATAAAGCCAATTTGTCATAGTAGGACTAAGACCCCATTTCATGCCTATAGTTTCCTACTTATCGCCCAGCACCGATGTGCCTTGTTGATCCTATCCTCTCCTATCCTCCATTTTAATTTCCGGTCGAGGATTACATCTAAGTACTTAACTTTGTCTGTCACTTGTACCTTCTTGCCCAGGAAGCAAGGTTCAGTGTACGTAGAAATTTTTGTCTTTCTTGTGAAAAGACAGATTTCCGTTTTTGCCGGGTTAACATTGAGGCCTCTCGGTTGAGCCCAGCTTAAGGCCGTATTCAGAGCCTCCTCAGCTCTTCTACACAAGTAATTTGGATCTTTTCCCTTTAAAAGTGTTATGACATCGTCTGCATAGCAGACAGGTCTAAGTCCTTTCTCAGTTAGGGTCCTTAGGAGGCTATTAATCGTGGTAACCCAGAGTAAAGGTGACAAAATTCCTTTTTCCTGATAGTTATATCGTACATCTCGCAGCTTATCCATCTGTTCCTTAGCATGTGGTTGATCCAGTTACGGAGCACCCGGTCAACATACAACTGGTCTAGGGATTGGATAAGAGTATCAGTGTGCACGTTATTGAAGGCGCCTTCGATGTCAATGTATACCGCCAGTGTACACAGTTTGCTATCAAAGGATGCACCTATGTAGTGGACAACTTCGTTTAAAGCGGTTTTCACCGATCGTCCCTTTACATAAGCATGCTGCTTAAATTTTAGGTCTTTGTCGGGTATACTCCTTTTCACCATACTATCAACTATCCGTTTCAAGGTTTTGAGTAGGAAGGACGTAAGACTTATCGGTCGATAAGACTTAGGTGTCGAATAGCTTGGTTTCCCTGGTTTAGGTATAAATATTACCCTTGCATCCTGCCATTTAATGGGGGTATATGTGAATTTCAAGCATGTAGTGAATATCTGAGACAGATGTACTGAAACCAGTCCCGCCTCCATCTGTAAGAGTGCCGGGAAAATGCCATCCGGCCCTGCAGCTTTATAGGGAGCGAAGCTCTTGATTGTCCCTTTAACCATATCAGATGTAATTACAATTTCCGTGTTAGTCTCCCCTTCCTCCAATATCGGTTCATCTGTTATTCGATATACCGGGTGGAAAATGAGAGTCCATTAGGAGTTTCATTGACTCCTCCATATCCTCAAGCCTCCTGCCCGTGTCATCGATCATAGATTCCGGTTGGACATGAGTTTTGGATAGGAATTTTTTTTATCTTCGATACGTCATATAAGGACCCCTTCAGAAAATGACTTTAACGCTCATTACTTTCTTATAATACGAGTACAACGATGAAATTTGACATAAGTATGTCTTTTACGAGCCAAAATCTCCCCTTTAGAAAATTACTTTAACGATCACTTCTGGCTTTCAGTTATGAAATTTGATATAAGAAACTTTTATAGGAACTTAAATCTTCCTACCGAATTTCATGGGGAAAGTGTCTGTAACTTACTCTACCCGCCGATATAAGCCTGCCTCCAGAAAATTATTTTAACGCTAATTGCTGACATAAAAATGCGAGTACAGCAATGATATTTGATGTAAGCATGTTTATATGAACCAAAATCGGCCAAAAAAATTTTGTGAAAAACGGTCAGTTAATTTGATGAGTGATCATGATGTTAGGGGAGCATAGCTTTTATGGCATACGGTTTGATGGTGGGTATATGAAATTCGGCACAGCCGAATATAACACTCTCACTTGTTTTTATTTGATTGAAATTATTATTACAATTTCAAAAAAAAATATTTTTTTATAGTTTTAATCACTAGTAATGAAATTTTGAACCTTTTTCGGAAACCATTCTATCAACGTTTTTATAGTGCTTTCTGTCACTTATTACAATTTAAAAAAAAAATATTTTTTTTCGGAAACCATTCTATCAACGTTTTTATAGTGCTTTCTGTCAGTTTGCTCGAACAGGTAGTCCACATTATTGTTCTTGTACCACTCAAGGTTTGTTTACCATAGTGACAGGATGCGAAGTCAGGCCATAAATAAGTGGACCTATTATGAAGTCTTATGAATGGAAGCAGCCTTTTTTGTAAACATTACTTTATGTAAATTTCGGTATTTATAGAGTTGTAACAAATGATTGCCTTCTTTTGCCGCAACTGCATATTGCTTGCCATACCAAGAACTTTTTGGGAAATTTTGCCTGCTTTTGGGTCCTAAACTTTTCTTCAACATATCCTCGAGCTCCAGCAACATAAAATTGTTGACCAGGAAGTTGCGAAAAATCTGCCAGAACATACGTTTCGTCATCCAAGAATATTTTTTTTTATAAAACTTGACTTCAATTTCCGTGCTCTGTTTTTGGCTTCTAAATTTTTAGCAGTGTTCTTGTCAGGAACTTTTTGAGCCTTGTATGTTTTTAAACCTGCATTTGCTTTAACTTTTCGTACCAAATAGTCCAAGCACTGAGCTAACCGGACTGCTTTCCTACCAGATGTGTTGGGAGCTCTTTTGAAAATGCTTTCTATTTTTTTGGCTTTAGAAACATCATGTGGACCATTCCTTCTCTTTGAAAATGCTCTTTATTTTCTTTTGGCTTTAGAAACATCATGTGGACCTTTCCTTCTACCTGAACCAGGTTTTCTATCAACGGACAAGTTCTCCCGGTACTGTTTAATAACATTGGAAACAATTTGGCGGCAGACCTTTAAACGCTTGGCCAACTTTTTGTTGGAGCAAGTTGGGTTTTGTTGAAAATATTAAATAACTAGCTTTTTATACCCGGCGTTGCCCGGGATTTTAGGTGATTTATAATATTAAGTCTATAGATCAATGTATGCTAATTAACATTGACTTTGCTTTTTACCCCTGAAATTAATATAGCGAAATTAAACTTTCACAAAATTTACCAAAAACACACATTTTCCTTCTTTTCAAAATTCTTTAGGCTTGTATGGTAAAAAATTATCTTTTTTTTAATTTCATAAAGCTATAAAAATATTAATACTTAAAATTTCGGATTTCTAATAATTTTTTCAAAGCATTTGAGAAGCTACTTTACTAAAAATCTAAAACCAAAATATATTTCCTTAAGGGGCCTTCACACGATCACGTGTCAAAGTCTAATGAATAAAAATACATCCCTGATCTAATGCGATGAAGAGAGCCATACGAATGTCAAATTTTCAATCCGTATTTTCTCTAAATGTGTGAATGTTTCATTACATATTGTGTTTAGACGATCCCATCTCATCCGTATTCTTCTAAACAAAATTTTGACAGATCATATTACTTGTGTACTCGTGTGAAGTTGTTTTAGAATAAATAATATTCATTGACTTAGAGAAAAAGTATGTAGGTACTAATTTTTCCCCTTTCTGATTCATGTTTTGAAAAATGCCTATTGAAGCTTCCCAAAACAGTCTTGAAGTGTGTGGTTCAAATTTCATTAAATTCGGTTCAGTCGTTGTCATAATAAGACATAACTGCATCACAAAAAGGAGCAAAAATACAAATATTTCCTTTGCAGTTTAATTTGACAAAAATATTGATATTTATAAATTCAAAATATTGAGTATAACTTTCCACAAATTCAAAAAATTCATATCATCTATATATATAAAATTCTAACGTTACTGACTGACTGACTGACTGACTGATTCATCATCGCACAGCCCACAGTGGGGCAGAATGGAAATTTTTTGGAAATAAATCTGGCATTTCTAAACGGCTGATCCGATCGGGATAAAATTTGGCGTGAGCGTAGCCAAGGAGTATTCGAGTTTAAGTTTTGAAGATGAACCATGCAGATGCCCCAGGGACGGCGCTGTGGCGGCTCAAAGTAGGGTACCTACGACATGTAAAATTTTTAAACTCGTGCCATTTTTTTGTTTTTCACCCAAATACAAAGATTTTTATATTTTGTGAAAGCGCTCGACGAGATCTTGAAAAAACATGCTTGGACATACTACTTATCTCTTATAATAACCGAGTTATAGGCATTTAAAAATTTAGTGATACAAAATTTACCATACCTTGGTCCGCCTTTTTTTGAATACCGGGCGTAATTTTGGACCAAATGGACTCAGTTTTTTCTTGTTAGTTAGACAACAAAATTTCCAATAATATACAAAAAATTTCAGATCAATATTGTTTACAGATCCAAAAATATACGTTTTTTAATCTAAAAATTCAAAAAATTTTAGATTTTTGGCGTTTTTTTGCCAAAAATGTGTCTTAACTCTTTTATTAATAAAATAAAATTTTTATTAAGAACATATAACAATTTTATAGTTTTCTAAAAGGTATCTTTACGCAGAACGCTTTGGCGTAAAAAACTTGTCCTATTTTTTGAAAATGTTGCCACTGCGTCCTTCCGAATATGACCTATTTTTTATCAAAACTTCAACTTTGGGCGACATGTTCTAAAATCCCAAAGCTGGGATCAGAAAACTGAAAGCAGTTTTGGAAACCTCAATATGTTTTCTATTTACTCCAAAAGTATTTTCCCAGCCCTGAAAGAAATGTGGACCCTATGGGCAAAAAAGTAAAAATCCCATTTTTGGGATTTTCATTCCTATTTTTGGGAATTGCGGGATGCCCTTTGACCTTTTCAATTTTTTTTTGCATATTCTTATTTGAAATGACAAATTTAACAAGCGTTGAAAATTTCATTGAGTTTTGTTCATAAATAAAGATTTTGTCATATATTACACATTTGTTTAATTTCTAAAACTATGATTTATATCAAAATTTTAATAGGATCGCAGATAGCTACAACAATTTAGTCCATATTTATCCCTTAATATAATTTTTTAGTTAGATATGGAAGTTCTCGACCCTTTACAAAAAATTTCAAGCCAATATCTCAATTACATTCAAAAATATGTTCATTTAAACCTGTGTCCTTTAATTTCATCTTTTTCATATTTTAGTATTAAGTATGACAGAACATACATTTGGTGTTGAATAAAATATTTGGACAATTTTTAAAAATTATTTAGTTAATTATTTTATTATAATATTGTATATAAAATAAAAAAAATTATAATTTTATTATGAGCCACGCACAACAACACCTAAATCACCCCACACAAATTACCTTTCCCGCCCACCGAAATATAAAACACAATTTAATACAATATCATCAGTTAGTATAATAGCTTTTTATACCCACCATCAAAAAAGATGGGGGGTATATTGATTTTGTCATTCCGTTTGTAACACATCGAAATATTGATCATAGACCCACAAAAGTATATATATTCTGGGTCCTCATTAAATTCTAAGACGATCTAGCCATGTCTGTCCGTCTGTCCGTCTGTCCGTCCGTCCGTCTGTCTGTCTGTCTGTCTGTTGAAAGCACGATAGAGTCCGAATGGAAAGAGCTAGAGGGTTGAAATTTCACATAAATATTTCTTATAGGTAAGGTTTGTTTGGTATTGAAAATGTGCGATATCGGTCCACGTTTTCGGATAGCCCCCATACAAGTGGCCCCTCGAAAAGCAGCTTTAACAGCCATAACTTGTTTAAAAATACGAATATAGGGATGAAATTCGACATAAGTAAGTTTCTTATGATCCAAAATCACTGTGCAAAATTTTATGAGGATCGGTCCATAATTGACCCTACCCCCCATATAAGGTCCCCTTCAGAAAATGACTTTAACGCTCATTACTGGCTTAAAAATACTAGTATATAGATGAAATTTGACATAAGTAAGTTTCATACGAGTCAAAATCTATCTAAAAAATGTTACGAGGATCGGTCCATGATTGACCCTACCCCCCTATATAAGGTCTCCTTCAGAAAATGACTGCAACGCTCATTAATGGTTTAAAAATACGAGTGTAGCGATGAAATTCGACACAAGTAAATTTAATACGAACCAAATTCTGTCTACCAAATTTTATGAGGATCGACCCATAATTGACCCTACCCCCCTATATAAGATCCCCTTCAGAAAATTACTTTAACGCTTATAATTGGCCTAAATATACGAGTATATAGATGAAATTTGACAAAAGTAAGTTTCGTTTGAGTCAAACGAGGTTTGATGGTGGGTATATAAGATTCGGCATAGCCGAATATAACACTCTTACTTGTTTTATTTGAACTGTTTATCTTAAACATAATACAATTAATTCTTACAACCTACTTATATAGTTAATTCCTAACACTACTTATTTTCTATAAAATAATCTGTCATATCGGTATACATATCCAGAAGGTAATATAAGTCCTTTAAATCTTCCTTGTTTTGAGATGATAGAGTTTCATAACAAATCCATCTTTTTCGCATAGTTGAAAGAACAGGATCAGAAGATAGAAGTAAACTATTAAAAATATCTTCATTCTGTGATTGCCTGGAGCATTTTCTTGAGCTGAATAGTTGAACATGCTTAAAATCTCGATTCCTCGCTTCCTGGGCTTCTTCTGTTAACTCTCCAAGTGGAAGAATATTCGATTCAATTATTATTTGACCATGACACAATACTTTGTGTACTGTTGGTGTTAGTTCCCTCTATGGATACAGAGATACAAGTAATTTAGAAATTTCAGATGTGTATTCCCCAAATCGATTTTCATTAATTTTATGTTTACTATTCAGTGCCATTAAAATAGTTTTAACTCTTCGAAGCAACTCCTTGTCGATTCCAGTTATTTTTGAAGTAATTTCAAAATCACGAAAAAACCTTCTCGACGTATTACCGTCATTTGTACTACCGCAAATTGAAAGTGGTTTGTCGATGTTTAATCCCATCTGAACTTTAAATTCTTCTTGGATTCTGCTTTTTTCCGCAGCTCTCAGTTCTTTCAATTCTTCATTATTTTTTGTTGATTTAGTAGGATAGTTTTTTTTTTTTTTTTCCTGGATCGCCTTGTATGATGGTAATATATTGTGTCCTTTTTCATGCAGAGCTTTCCTTAATATTTGGTACTTATTTCGACTGAGACCCAGTTCCAACATAAGCGCTATTGCTTCCTCTTCAGTAAAATTTGATTATGATGTTGGAGTTGGTATACTTTCCACAATTCGCTTAAGTCGTTTTGGTGATGCATTAGGAAGAATAGTTGCAATATGTACGACATCCATAGGACTATATTACTATAACCTGTAATTCAGTCATTGATATTTCTTATTAGTGAATGAATCGAAATTATCATTACCTGTATATTTTTACCTACATGATCATAAACGAAACAGAACGAAATGATCTGTCGAAAAAATTTAGGTAAAAAATAGTTATAAATTTTTGAAAATTTAAGCATAATAGGACCTTTCAATTATAACAAATAGAAAAATAGGTAAATATAAGATTTAAATATGTGCTGTCATACTTAATACTAAAATATGAAAAAGATTAAATTAAAGGACACAGGTTTAAATGAACATATTTTTGAATGTAATTTAGTATTGGCTTGAAATTTTTTGTAAAGGGTCGAGAATTTCCATATCTAACTAAAAAATTATATTAAGGGATAAATATGGACTAAATTGTTGTAGCTATCTGCGATCCTATTAAAATTTTGATATAAATCATAGTTTTAGAAATTAAACAAATATGTAATATATGACAAAATCTTTATTTATGAACAAAACTCAATGAAATTTTCAACGCTTGTTAAATTTGACATTTCAAATAAGAATATGCAAAAAAAAAATTGAAAAGGTCAAAGGGCATCCCGCAATTCCCAAAAATAGGAATGAAAATCCCAAAAATGGGATTTTTTACTTTTTTGCCCATAGGGTCCACATTTCTTTCAGGGCTGGGAAAATACTTTTGGAGTAAATAGAAAACATATTGAGGTTTCCAAAACTGCTTTCAGTTTTCTAATCCCAGCTTTGGGATTTTAGAACATGTCGCCCAAAGTTGAAGTTTTGATAAAAAATAGGTCATATTCGGAAGGACGCAGCGGCAACATTTTCAAAAAATAGGACAAGTTTTTTACGCCAAAGCCTTCTGCGTAAAGATACCTTTTAGAAAACTATAAAATTATTATATGTTCTAAATAAAAATTTTATTTTATTAATAAAAGAGTTAAGACACATTTTTGGCAAAAAAACGCCAAAAATCTAAAATTTTTTGAATTTTTAAATTAAAAAACGTATATTTTTGGATCTGTAAACGATATTGATCTGAAATTTTTTGTATATTATTGGAAATTTTGTTGTCTAACTAACAAGAAAAAATTGAGTCCATTTGGTCCAAAATTACGCCCGGTATTCAAAAAAAGGCGGACCAAGGTATGGTAAATTTTGTATCACTAAATTTTTAAATGCCTATAACTCGGATATTATAAGAGATAAGTAGTATGTCCAAGCATGTTTTTTAAAGATCTCGTCGAGCGCTTTGACAAAATATAAAAATCTTTGTATTTGGGTGAAAAACAAAAAAATGGCACGAGCTTAAAAATTTTACATGTCGTAGGTACCCTACTTTGAGCCGCCACAGCGCCGTCCCTGGGGCATCTGCAGGGTTCATCTTCAAAACTTAAACTCGAATACTCCTTGGCTACGCTCACGCCAAATTTTATTCCGATCGGATCAGCCGTTTAGAAATGCCAGATTTATTTCCAAAAAATGTCCATTCTGCCCCACTGTGCAGCCTAAACGATTGAAGCTAAAGAGCTGAAATTTGGACAGGGGGTTGGTCTCCCGCCAAATAGATCCACTAAGACGGGATTTTTGGAAATTCGAATGTTTAGGGGGTAAAAAAGGGTAAAAACGGGTAAATTCGGTAACCTTATATCTCCTAAACTAGAAAAGATACAAAAACAGTTTAAAGCTTATCGCCGTTCATTTAAAAAATAAACGGACAGGTGTCTGGTACTTTTTTAAAATTCGGCCCCTTTAGGGAATAAACGGGTAAAAACTGTATTTTGGTACTTTTTTCGCACCCCATGTATCTTTTAAATCAGTGCACATTCAAAAAATATTTTTGACTCCTTCATAACTTAACGAAAAAATAAAAATATGAATTTAGTACTTTTTGGATATTCGGACGTTTAAGGGGTTAAAATTGTACCTATTTTTGGTACTTTTTTCATAAAACATTGTTTTTGGTTTATTAACTTATACATATGAATACATAATAACGGGCTCCCACTACGATGTTGCAACTTTTTGGAATAGAATTTTTATTTCGTTAATGGGGAGTAAAAAGTACCAAAAGGGGTAAAAACGGGAAATTTGATTTTATTCAACCACAATGATCCAATTTAGATAAAATTTTTAAATTTAGGAACACTAAATATCCTAATGGGGTGTTATTTGGAACCCCGGTATCAAGTGATATTTTTTGGTACTTTTCATTCTCCAACTGGTCCTTTTTGAGTTTTCTATGATATTGAAATAGAAACATGAAATTAATAATAAAGGGACTTTTCGCTACTTTTTCGTTCTACACAGGTACTTTTTTGATTTTTCTTTAAAATTAAACCTAGAAACATGAAATTAAGCATATAGAGCTCGGAGTAAATGAGAATCTATAAAATGGGACTTTTTGGTACTTTTTCGTTCTTTAAAAGGTACTTTTTGAATTTTCTATAATATTGAACCTAGAAACATGAAATTAAACATGTAGAGACCGGAGTAAATGAGAATCTATAAAAGGGGACTTTTTGGTACTTTTTCGTCCTTCGACTGGTACTTTTTGAGTTTTCTATAAAATTTAACCTAGAAACATGAAATTAAGCATGCGGCGGAGGCCTTAGTTAATGAGTATCTATAAAAGGGGACTTTTTGGTACTTTTTCGTCCTTCGACTGGTACTTTTTGAGTTTTCTATAAAATTTAACCTAGAAACATAAAATTAAGCATGTAGAGCCCTTAGTAAATGAGAATCTATAAAAGGGACTATTTTGTACTTTTTCGTCTTTCGACTGGTACTTTTTGAGTTTTCTATAAAATTTAACCTAGAAACATGAAATTAAGCATGTAGAGCCCTTAGTAAATGAGAATCTATAAAAGGGGACTTTTTGGTACTTTTTCGTCCTTCGACTTGTACTTTTTGAGTTTTCTATAAAATTTAACCTAGAAACATGAAATTAAGCATGTAGAGCCCTTAGTAAATGAGAATCTTAAAAGGGGACTTTTTGGTACTTTTTCGTCTTTCGACTGGTACTTTTTGAGTTTTCTATAAAATTTAACCTAGAAACATGAAATTAAGCATGTAGAGCCCGGAGTAAATGAGAATCTATAAAAGGGGAATTTTGGTACTTTTTCGTCCTTCGACTGCTACTTTTTGAGTTTTCTATAAAATTTAACCTAGAAACATGAAATTAAGCCTTAGTTAATGAGAATCTATAAAAGGGGACTTTTTGGTACTTTTTCGTCCTTCGACTGGTACTTTTTGAGTTTTCTATAAAATTTAACCTAGAAACATAAAATTAAGCATGTAGAGCCCTTATTAAATGAGAATCTATAAAAGGGGACTATTTGGTACTTTTTCGTCTTTCGACTGGTACTTTTTGAGTTTTCTATAAAATTTAACCTAGAAACATGAAATTAAGCATGTAGAGCCCTTAGTGAATGAGAATCTATAAAAGGGGACTTTTTGGTACTTTTTCGTCTTTCGACTGGTACTTTTTGAATTTTCTATAATATTGATCCTAGAAGCATGAAATTAAGCATGTAGAGCCTGGAGTAAATGAGAATCTATAAAAGGGGACTTTTTGTTACTTTTTCGTCCTTCGACTGGTACTTTTTGAGTTTTCTATTAAATTAAACCTAGAAACATGAAAATAAGCATTTAGAGCCCGTAGTAAATGAGAATCTATAAAAGGGGACTTTTTGGTACTTTTTCGTTCTTCAAAAGGTACTTCATGAAATTTCTATAATATTGAAATAGAAACATGAAAGTATGCATGTAGAGCCTGGATTAAGTGAGAAACTATAAAAGGGGACTTTTTGGTACTTTTTTGTTCTTCAAAAGGTACTTTTTGAATTTTCTATAATATTGAACCTAGAAACATGAAATTAAACATGTAGAGCCCGAATTAAGTGAGGACCTATAAAAGGGGACTTTTTGGTACTTTTTCGTTCTTCAAAAAGTACTTTTTGAATTTTCTATAATATTGATCCTAGAAGCATGAAATTAAGCATGTAGAGCCTGGAGTAAATGAGAATCTATAAAAGGGGACTTTTTGGTACTTTTTCGTTCTTCAAAAGGTACTTTTTGAATTTTCTATAATATTGATCCTAGAAGCATGAAATTAAGCATATAGAGCCTGGAGTAAATGAGAATCTATAAGAGGGGACTTTTTGGTACTTTTTCGTTCTTCAAAAGGCACTTTTTGAATTTTCTATAATATTGAACCTAGAAACATGAAATTAAGCAAGTACAGCCAAGATTAAGTGATAACCTATAAAAGGGGACTCTTCGGCACTTTTTCGTTCTTCAAAAGGTACTTTTTGAATTTTCTATAATATTGAACCTAGAAACATGAAATTAAGTACGTAGAGCCCGGAGTAAGTGAGAACATATAAAAGAGGACTTTTTGGTAATTTTTCGTTCTTCAAAAGGTACTTTTTGTGTTTTTTATAACATGAAGTTAACCATGTAGAGCCCGGAATTAATGAGAATCTATAAAAGGGGACCCTTTGGTAATTTTTCGTTCTTCAACTGGTACTTTTTTAATTTTCTATAATATTGAACTTAGGAACATGAAATTAAATAAAAGAGGTCTTTTGTTACTTTTTCGTACTTCATTGGTACTTTTTGAGTTTTCTAAAATATTGAATATATAAACATAAATTTAAATAGGGGACTTTTTGATATTGCAGATATATATACATTTACAATAATATTTATTTTATTCCATTACGATGAGGGTAGCGAAGCACACTGGGTATAGCTAGTTTAAAATAACAAAACAAAATTCCTTCCTTTTATCTGTAAATTTTTAGTTTATTAAAATATTAATATTTAAAATTTTAAATATATAAGTAGAAATTACTTTTGTTTCTTCATTTAAAAACAAATAATAGTTTTATCGCGTTCCGAATTTCGTCCCTTTCTGATTTTTTGGAATAAAGATATAACCAATTGAAACTCTGTTTAAAATTTCTTAAAGTCGGACCAGCCATTTAGGTGTGGACCTTATGAAAAACACGAAACTCCCGTTTTTACCCAATTTAATTTAATTTTTCTAATATATACCTTTGGACTGATTACAGCAAAATACTTCTCAAGTATTTGCATATTTCCGAAAAAGTACCTAAACTACACATAATTACCCGTTAAGTTTGAATTACCCACATGCCTATTTCCCCCTTCTGGTCCAACTTTCACAACAAATCTTTCCCAATACATATTTCCGACACTTTAAAAGCTAAATCGAAAGTATTTATCCTTAGAACAGACAAAAATCACTTTTTAAGGACATAACAGTAATTTTGCCCTTTTATCATCATTTTCCCCATTTTTTACCCGATCCATAAAATTTTGAATTCTGAATGCATTCTATTGACATAAGATTTTAATTTGTAAAATTTTGTGAAGATATCGACATTGTGACGGAAGTTATTAACAAAAAACCCATTTTCCGGGAATATGTACTTTTGTATGGGAGGTATATGAAATTGTAGACCGATTCTGGAAATTTTCAGCAGGGATTAAGCTTTTGTGTAGAAACGAGTGTGTGGTAATTTTCATGGAATTTCTTGGATAGTTTTCGAGAAAATTACATCAGAATGTGTAAAAAATGCTTATTTTTTTCGAGGTTGTTTTAAATTTTGATTCATAACTTTTCCCGGTGTGAACCGATTTTGCCCATTTTCAATACCAAACAACTTAGGAAAATGAAAAACATTTTGGGTGAATTTGGTTAAACTCTATTGCTTCGTTTTATCATGAGCATGTTTTACACAGACAGACGGACATATCTAAATCGACTCAGAATTTGATGAGGACCCAGAATATATATACTTTGTTGGGTCTCAGGTGAATATTTCTTGGTGTTACACACGGAATGACAAAGTTATGTATATCCTCTATCACCACTGATGGTGGTGGAGGGTATAATAAACAAACAAATAAACAAATCTACAAGGAAATTAATAATATATATTAGGATTTTAGTACGCACTTTTTTTCTGGTCACTCATTTCAATCAGATTAACAAGAAATGAAGATAATTGACATTGAACATAATAACTGACATGTTTTACAAAGGTAACTTGATCAAAAAAAATCAAATAATACTTTGGTTAAAAATTTTAATGAAAAACGTGTGTTAAACATTTTTCGATCTCACTCTTTATTATGCACAATTCAAATTACATATATATTTTTATAAAAAGACAAAGAATACTACTAAAACAGGGAAAGGAAATTTTTTATAATAACCACTATTTTCACTGAAAATACCAAAAATGATGGTACCAAAATATTTTTCAAATTATCATTTTTTACCAGACAATTATCAAAATAAATATATTTCCTTTTTAACAGCCTATTATTTTGCACAGCACTGTCAGTGAAAATAGTGGTATTATTAAGAATTTTCCTTCCCTGTTTTAGTAGTATTCTTTGTCTTTTTATAAAAATAAATCGCAAATTTCTTATCTTATATTTTATTATCTCTCAACTTTATGAACATTTAAAATTTTTAAAGAGAGATCTAAGGACAGAGCAGGACCTTTATAAACTTACCAAGAATAGGCGTAAATGTTTTAAAAATGTGAAATTTTTGAATGTGACATTCATAGCTATTTACGAATACAGTTGTAATTCCGCAAAAATTTTTTACTTTAATCATTTTTAATTTTTCTTGATTTTGAGCGTAATTTTGAGTTCACAACTACAGGAAATGGTCATTTCCAAAGAGAAATAAGTAATTTTTTAGAATTTGATGTCACTACATGCGATATCCTTCGAAAACACTTTTTCCATTTTTCATCAAAAATGATCAATATACGTCAAAATAAAGTGTGTGGTGAAGTCATATCCATTAAAAGTCCTAAACCGCTGTGCGTGAAAGGGTTAAATAGATATTGCGAAAGAAAAGTAAAATTTCTTCCTTTATAGCGGTCCTAGCAGCGTTTATCTGAAAAAACATTATTTTTGCATTATGTCAAAATCCGGCGCGCATTAAAATATTTTAAGGATATACAATTTTACGACATAAATACAGATTTCATAACCTCAAAAATAAATTCACATATATATATAGGAACATTTTTAGCAATTTAAACACATTCACTATGAATTCATACATAATAATGACATACATATAATTAAAATTATGTTTTCAAATGCGGCGAAAAAAATTTTTGCGAAAATAAAAAAATAATATTATTGTACCTTGATTTAATATATATATATATATATATATAGCTCATTTTGCAATGCATTGAAAATCATCTTTTATCTTTTTAGGAAAATTTTTTGATTTTTTTTTTTTTTTGTTTGAAAAATTTTTGTTCTTGTAGCATTCTCTTATATTATTATATCGAATCAAAGAACGACATTAATAACTTCTTTTCGCCGCACTTGAAAACATAACTTTAATTATACATGTCATTATTTTTGAGGTTATGAAATCTGTATTTAGGTCGTAAAATTTTATATCCACCAAATCATATAGTGCTATAACGTATGGTGAATAAAATATGGACAAGTATAAAATTAACAAAAACACTTGCAAAAATAAATGATTTTAATTCAAGCTTAATGCTTTACGAACAATTGGGACGAACGACGAAATTTTCGGAACGAATTTTCATCAGATATAAAACACACTAAAGTATATCAAAATACGCACAATCAGTGCGTATGGCGAAATTCGTCATACGTAACGAACTGTGCGATAGCTTTATTTCTATTTCATACGGTTTAGAGTGACCGTATTTCATTTTACATTTTTTTTTCTAAATAAAGTTACATTTCGTTTAAAGAAATGTTTTTTCTTATGCTTATGGTAAATAAATTAAATCAACACAATTTTTATCAACATTGTTTTCCTTCAATATTCAAAAGTAAAATATTTTTAATGAATTTTTGAAATTAAATAATATTTGATTTAGAAATATAGTCACCCTGTTCAGTATGTTAACCAAATTTGATTTGAAAATTAATAAATAAATAAATACAAATTCGTGCAATTTGTTTGTATTTAAAAAAAAATATTTAATAGTGAAATTATGTCGGGAAAGTGCCGCGAGATTAAAAGAAATATTGGAGATTTGAAAATAATTCGTAGTGCGTAAAAGTTTATTGTGTTTCAAGTGACGAATTTACACAACCAATTTTCGTCAAGCAGTTCGTAGTGATGAACAAAATTCGTAGTTCGTCCCAATTGTGCGCATACCATAATTTATTTTAAAGTCTGAATCTTATAGAAAATTTTTACAAAAAATTGGCTCCTTCGCGATTTGCTATACGAATTTTTTTGATAGATCACTCATTGATATCTGAATGCCCTATGTATTTATAGTTTTCAAGTTCTTTTTATGTTAGGAATTAGCGAATCGACATTTTCGGCTCCGTATCTTTTTTCGTACACATTTCTTATCAAAAAGTTTCAATAGGTCGCAATTGTGAAAATTTTGGGAGGTAATTTTCCATTGGTACAAATTAAATTTTTAGCTTTCGTGTAATGTTAATACGCCAAATTTGGCCAAAAAATCTTTCTTCCTTTTCGATGATATTTTTCGATAAAGTTGCTATGTTCTGGCAGAAAACTTTCGTTATTAACTTGGGCATTAACAGCCTTAAAACCTTAAAAAAACTGGTTCTCTGATATCATTTTCGGTATTATGGATAACCACAACATAAATTCTCCTAGAAACTTTGTCTTACGAGTAAACTTGACTTCTTCGGGTGCTTGGTAACTGGAACACTCAAAGTAATATTGTGGCAGTCAATCATTCCTTTCGACGGTAAAATATGTCTCGTTTTCCATAACACATTTGTTTTCATATGAACAAGAAAAATAATTTCTGGAAAGCTCACGTACCTTGTATTTATGGACCTTCTGTTGAGTTTCTGGAATATATGGTGCTGTTTTTTTTCTTCTTATTATCTTTCATCTTATTATATTTATTCTAAAAAGTTCCTAATGACTCTTTTGTCGAAATAATATTTCCTGCCCATTTGGTGGTAGAATTTCGCACAATAAAATATTTCTTCAATTTTAATTTGGACCGAAATTTGCAGCCTTACCAATTACATTTCCGACCTGATCTGCATTTTTTCTCAATTGATTTATTATTCTTAGTTAAGTTTATTTTCTTATAGGAATTTTTTGGAATTCCATGTCCTTATGAGCAATGAATGTCGCTTTAAAAAATCTCACATTTTAAAAAAATTTACGCCTATTCTTGGAAAGTTTGAAAAGGTCCTGCTCTGTCCTTAAATTTGACATCAACAAGATTTATCTCAAATTGCGTGAAATTACTACACCTACTAAATACCGTTGCTTAAATTTAATTTGAATAATGCTCCCACATGGACTATTAAAAAAACTAATAAAAATAAAAAAACGCATAATTTTGGTTACATTTGTTTACAACCATATATGTATATGTATTTCCACCAAAAAGTATTACAGTACTTTTCGCTTATAGACATAACCCTTAATTGCACACAAATTGAGGACTATATCGCTAAAATGATTATAAAGAAATTCTTCTATATTAATTTTTTGTGAATATAAAAAAATAAAAATTCATGTTTATTAAAGAAATAAATATTATTTTCATAAATTTATTACATTAAAAAATATTTGTTCAATTCACAATCGATGTTGTAGCGTTGTATGCGTTGTATGTCAGCAGCTGCTACAATAGTCATAACAATGTTGTTGGTATTTTCTATGCAAAAGCTCTATACAACTCCTACGACAATTTTTCATATGTTTTTCGAATGTTGTAAGAAAGTTTAGTGTTGCCAAATGTTTATTTCAACATATAAACAAAAAATTCAAACGATTTTAGCATAAAAAACGATAAAGTGGTAACACTGAAATCAAAAACAAACAGCTGTTTACCAAAACAAAAGAGCTAAAATTTAATTAAAAACTGTTTATTTATTAGTTTAAAATGAGGAATAAAGAAAATAAAAGAATTGAAAATTCAAAGAAATTAATTTGGTTCATTTCGCATCTTTAATTAGTTTAATATTTTTTGATTTTTTTATCTTTTGACATTGTTATGTATATTTGTATTGATTGTTTTTTTTTTTTTTTTTCATTGAGAACATAAACTTATGACTTGCTGCAAAGATCTGTTCACAATCACTGTTACTACACTTTAGTAGGTACAATATACAACTTGATTGTGAATTGAACAATTGTTTATATCACCGTACGAAAAAAAGAGAAAAATTTCGTTAGAGACGAAATGAATGATATACGTCTGAAATTAAAAATTTAATGGAGAAAAAATGCGTTTTTAGTTTTTGTTTGGTGATCCCGTGTCCTTTTTAAAGGACTTAAAAATTTTAAAAAGTACATTTTTCAAAAAACAATTTAAAATACTTCTAAATATAAAAAAATTAAATTTATATCTTGCTCTAAGTACATATGTTTGAAAATATATACTGCATTTAAAAATGTATCTTAATTTACGATAAATTTTTTGTCTTAGTAGTCATTTGCAACTTTGAAAATTAATTTTTTAGATAAAAATTTCGTGTGTGACAATATCATGAAGTTTTTTCATATAACGTGACTTTTAATAGCCATGGGTAGATGGAATATATGTATGTGAAAGTGCTTATATCAAAAATGGACTATAAAGTAATCTTTTTATATGAAATTGTTCGACAGAGACAGAGAATATGACTATAACAGTGATGACTATAAACGAAAACTACAGTAATGCAATTTTTATATGGATTTTTACTTGTCCAAAATCTTATTACTCTTGTTATAAACTGAGCAATTTTGAAATTAATGAAAAAACTCTGGTAATTTTTAAAGCATTTTTTTTTAATTTTTAAAGTTTAAATGATCAGAGAGGTGGTCTACAATTTTGGACATGCATGTGTTTTGGTAAATTACATTTCGTTATAATTTACCAAAACACATGCGTGTCCAAAATTGTAGACAACTTTTCCTTATTTTAAATATGAAAGAAACACGAGGAATTATTCGATTCTTAAAAATTTGTATTTTGTTCATATCAAAATTACATAGACGAACTTGTCCGTCTATTAAAAGTTCTCGTTACTCGTACGTTTTTTCCTAATCTCGTCGGTTTGTTAACTTCTAGAATGTTCCTAAAACTATATTTCTAACTATATTTTCCTTCAATGAATGGTCTTAAATGAAAAAGTCATTTTATTTTATTCAGGTTAATTTCCAATTAACCCATAATGGGGTCGGTCGTCAGGCCCAAATCCCACATTCGACCTTCCTGACGTGGTATTTGGAACGAATAACTTCGCATATCCTCTTCTTCGCAAACGTTCCCAACTTCGTGTTTATCATGCTCCGGATTATTTTTCACCCAGTACGGAAAATTGTACTTCCCCTTTAGCATACTATGATCCCCAATAAAATTCCCTCTATTTCCCTTCCGAGGGCTGATAATACTCTTCATATTAACTTCACCTCTAGTTTCGTTCTTCGCCATTTCGTTACTATCAGAAAACTTTCCAGGTCTTTTCCTACATCCGGGCTTATTAACACTACTTTTCGGTCGGTCTTTCTTACCGATTGATGTCAGCATGCCATCTTCCAGTTTATGGCACATAGAATCTTCGACCATTAAACTACTTAGACTACCTACTTGCGCGATTGGAACATTTTCACCACCTTCAACATTAATCTCAAGCTTCACATTAGCATCCTCCCGACAAGTGACATTTATACTGCTCTCATTGTCCTTAACAGCTCTAAGAAAATTTTACCTCTTCTTCTGAAACTACGAAAACCACAAACTATACTAGGTTGGTGCCTAAAACAGCTGGATATCCTATATCCTCAGCGCGTACTACCTAGAATCTGATGTTTAATGGGATGTCATCAAAGAAACCTTGAGTATAAAACACTCCCGCCCAGCTCCTTCAATCTTCGATGTTCCGTCGTCAACTTAAAAATGGAGTAAAACTTTCCATAATTGTCGCTTCTCATAGTAGAAATATTGGAACCGGTATCGACATGGCCATAAATCTCAATATCGTTCAATCGAAACTTCCTATATTTCATTCCTGGCTCAAAAGGTTCCCTGTCATAACCTAACGTATTCACTCTATTGTACGGTTCGGGTTTAACCTCATGCTTGTTGGCATTACACTCGCCTGCACGGTGTCCTAAACCGTTACATCGGAAACTCTTAAAATGTCTTTGAACGCAGTCCTTTGACAGATGATCGGAACTTTCACATTTAAAACAATTTCGACTTCCACCACCTCTTTCCTTCTTAACATCTACTTCCGGGGACGAGTTACGCACCATCTCATATATTTTTATCTGCTCCTTCAAACATCTTAGCTGCGCCTCTTAACAGCTGCTTACCATAGACGAATTTTTGCACAGCATTCCACCCTACTATACCAGCGTTATCCTCAAAGTCCTGTACTCTATCTCTAACCTTAAAAGTATCGGTACTAAAATCGGTACTAAAAGTAGACAAGTTATCAGCAATGTCTTTTAAGGTGAAAACAGCACAACTTTGACGAACCTCCGGATATGCCCTTGCACCTACTTCTTTGTACTCAGAATTCTCCGATTCTGTGCCATCCCCATCGGTTTGATGACCGAAATGTTGGGGGAGCCTGTCGCGTAATCCTGCCTTTAACCCTGTCGTGTCCAACCCTAATTCTCTCAATTTAGTGTGCAAAGATTCGCAATTCATTAACATGATACTGTCCACGTCCATTTTTACAAAAACCCAGCAACAACCTTACAACTTAATATAGAGTATTCAAGTAATATCCAATTTTCTTTATAAAAATAAGATCATATAATCCTAATATCCTATATCCTATATATGTATATATATAAAACAGACTGTTTGTTTGTTTGTTACGCTTTCACGGAAAAACTTCTGAACCGATTTACATGAAATTTGGACCGCTAATAGGTCTAGCCCCAAAAGGAACAATAGGCTATATAAGATCTTGATCGGATGCCACGCCCCTTTTTACGCCCACTTTTTGTAAAACTATTATTACACCAATTTTCCAATCACAATATGCAAAAACTACTAATCCGATTTACCTGAAATTTTGCATACCGATAGTTATAAGCTTGGAAAGAACTATAGGCTATATATAAGATAGTGATCCGATGCCACGCCCCTTTCTACGCCCACTTTTTATAAAATTATCCTTACCTATATATTATCCTATAATTATATGAAAGAGAATGTCTGTTTGTTACGGATTCACGGACAAACTACTGAACCGATTTACATGAAATTTAGAACACTAATAGTTCTATTCTAAAGTGGAACAATATGCTATACAAAATCATGATTTGATGTCACGATTCTTATAATTCTCACTTGTTTTCTATATAATTGTCATACAAAATTTCCATTCGAGACTTACAGAAAACTACTGAACCGATTTACATGAAATTTGGTATACCAATAGGTCTGACCTCAGGATCTGGATTGGACGCCATGCCAACTTTTTGTAAAACAATTATTAAATCAAATTTACGTTCAGGCATACAAAAAACTACTGATCCGATTTTCATAAAAACTATTATAATGAATGTTGTGGAATGAACAGTACGAAACATTACATCTTCAAAACGTATAATATGTATTTAATAATAAATATATATGAGACTCTTTTTACTCTTTCACTACATAACTACTAAACCGATTTACATAAAATTCGACATATTAATAGGTGTAACCTCAGAAGTTAAAAAAGACTCTATATTATATTGATTGGATGCTATGCATATTTTTATGTTCACTTTTAGAATACCACCTATAACACCAAATTTCTAGGCTAAATATAAAAAATATGAACCGATTTTCAAGAAATTTGGCAACATACAGTGTATTTTTGGAATCAACTTTTTGATCTGGATTTTATGCTTCATGAAATTTAGCATGACAATAGTTCTATCGTGGAAGGTTAGGTTAGTTTGAGGAAGAGAATATTTAATACATCAAATCCAAAAAAATACACCTATACCACTAATTTCAGGAATGTTGTGATCTTAATGAAATGCAATGACTTTTTTCCGTCTACTTTTTGTTACATTTATAATGCTAAAGATCATGATATATACTTCTTATATTATATAAGAATTACTATTTAGTTAAATTTTTAATCAAAAATTTCTTTTTATTTGAAAACTCTATAATGTTTAACGAACTTTACGATTACGTAAAATAAAAATCTGTAATCAATTTAATTTATTATCAAAAATCGATTTTTATCTAAAGCGTAAAATCGGTTGTAGATCCGTATATAATACTCCCATCACTTATATTTTCCACCGAAAAACTATTCTTATTTCAAAACCTGTAATCGGCTGTATATCCTCAAAAAATAACTACTTGAAAACAGAATCGGATGTAGTTTACTACGATCGAGAAAATAGCATATGAACATTTTTTATCAAAATTATATTGTTGTAGATCCATATATAAGACTCCCATCACTTATATTTTCCACCGGAAAACTATTTTTATTTCAAAACCTGTAATCTGCTGTGTATCAGAAAATAACTATTTTAATTCAGAATCGGACGTAGTTTCCTACGATCCTAAAATAGGGTAAATGATATATTCATATTACATTTTCACAAAAATTCGAATTTAAATCGGCTGTGGTTCCTTATATAACACTTAAATCTATCTAGAAAATCATTCTTATCTCCCCTTAAAATTTATATTTATATAACTCTTTAAAAATTTACTTTAAATAACTTTCAATTCGAGAAAACAATAAAGATGCGTAATCACTAATATTTTCCATACAAATCGAGTTTTATATCAAAAATATAAAATATAAATGTATTGTTAAATCGAGATAACAATAAAAATCTGTGATCAGTTAAATATACCATGAAAAAATTATATTGATATAATTTCGGTTGCCATTTTTTAAATGCAGCTCAAATCTAATAAACCATGAAGATATGCAAATCTTAGATAAATAGGTAGACCTCTCAAATGATGCATATAAAGCATTGTTCATATAAAATTTGGATGAATTTATCTTTCGATATCTTTTTATACTTTTAGAAAATTATCCACCTAAAATTCTGCCCAACTTTTTCTGTATGTAGCGCCGTATTTATTGCAAGCTTTTCAAATTAAATAATGATTTTGAATAACTCCAGCACATATTTTCCATTTACCATTAACAAATTCCGAAATTTTTTTAATTGGAGGAAGATTTGGATATTTTAATAAGTAAAATTATTTGGGTATGTTTTTTGTATATCTAACGATATTTGACCTTTAAACCTTTATTTTTTCGGATTTAATAAGTGGTGTCTAAATCCAGCCAAAACTTAAGTGTGGATGCATAAAAGCTAATGAATAAAAATAATATTTTTAAACATACTTTTGTATAAATGGATGTATTTGAGAAACAATGATGAGACAAAAACGGTGGTTTTACTCTTTAATGAACAACTCATAATTGTTTGTCAAATTAAAAGTTGTTTTGTTTTCTCTGTCAAAATTCAAGGACTCTTCATATTTTCTTAGGACAGTAATTTTGTTCTTTTTAAAGAATTTTGAAATCTTGCAATGAGCCCAAATTTTTCATGATTTTGTCCAGAATTTTTCATAATCGTTTCAAAGTTTCTTTAATTGAAATTTTGTATGATTATTTTTGTAGTTAATAAAATGCCCCGAAGCCTTTTGCCTCTTTACACCAGGGGCACTAAAATTCAAAGTAAAGTGTGACCAAATTTAAACTGAACAGTTCTTAAAATCTACTGCACGTTTAAAAATTAAAACAACTAATTTGAAAGTGTCCTTAGTTCCCTACCAGTGATTGAAAATGCTGATTTCAGTATAATTTCTCGAAAAAAGTTTCTTAAATTTGTCTACAAATTAGTCAAAATTTCCTAATTTAAGCTCATTATCATTTTGTAAATTTTTAAAGGACTTTTTGGTCCAGAAACTGACTTTAAGTATTAAACAAAATGCGGAAAAATATAATAACTATTTTATCGTTATAAGCTAAATTTTGACATCTATTTCAAAAAAGTATAGTCATTACAGATAGAAAAATATTCTTTTTAATTTTCGAAGAAACCCGGACAACGCCGGGTACACGCAGCTAGTCCTAATATATATTATAAATCTCTTTGCAAGTCTGTTCGTTTGTTCGTCAATCACGCCTAATCGGCTGGACCGATTTTCTTCAAATTTGGAACATAGTTAGATCTATACTTGGAGAGTGTTATAGGCTATATATTTTTCATAACTTGGACTAGGAGGGGGTAAAATGGGTGAAAAACGGGCAAAATGAGTACTTTTGATAGTAATTACTGATTTTGTCTATCCTTCAAAATCATTTTTGATTAAACTACTTAATTAACAAAGTGCAGTTGTGAAAATTGGACCGGAAGGGGACAAAAAATAGGCCAAATGGCGAAAAGCTGACAAAATTAGTACTTTTGTGCTTTAAGAACGATTTATTCTATTTTAAAGCCAAAATATTATGAACTATGATTTTGATAGTCTCAGACATATATACATATATTTAGAAATCCCACCCTTAGAGGAAAAAACGGGTAAAAAAGGGAAATTTGTATTTGCTGCGTAAAGAGACTCAATAAATGCATATTTTCAGACAATTCAAACTTAAAACAAATAAATAAACAAGTAAAAATTTATAGTTGATCATGGCTGACGATATGATGCCCTACACCAGTGATTATGTTACAAATATTGATTATTTTTTTAATAATAAAGCATTTAAATTAATTTTTACTTTAATTCAGAAATATTTTAACAATTTATTGACAAAAAAGGATTTTCTGAAAAAGGGTTGTATGGGGGTAGGTGGTTAATATGGGCCTCCTTATAAATTTTGGTAAAGGGATTAAAACATTAAAGTTATTTATGTAGAATATCGCCGTATATTATATAATGTGTTGTTTTCCGAAACTTGGATAAGAAGGGACAAGAAGGGGAACGTGGATGAAAAAGAGACAAAATTCTTACTTTTGGGAATAAATACTAATTATTGTCTATACTCAAGCAAAAACATTTCTTTTAAAATGTCTGAAATATGTATTATCTAGTTCCGTTTCGAAATAGGAGAAAAGGCGAAAAAACTGTAAAAATTTGTACTTCTATGTTTTAGTCTGATTTTTTTTCGTTCTAAAGTAAAAATATTTTAGACGATGAGTTTTTAGTTTAAGAGATATGTGTATTCGAAAGTCCACCCCTAGAGGGAAAAACAGTAAAAATAAATTCAAACTAAACTGGCAAAAACGGCTAATTATGTATTCCTTTGCTACATTTTTTGTACTTTTATGAAATTTGAGAAATATATATATGTTTTTATTAATATTTTTCCGTAATCGGTCAAGAAATGTGTTTTTAAAAATGTTTTTGCAAAACATTATTGAAGAGGGAAAGGTTCCTCTCTGACATGACTTTCTTAATAAATGTTCTACAACATTGATTTCTGAAATAATTCAAAATACATTAAACAAAATACATAAATTTGAATAATTCAATGGAGAAAGAGGGTATGGGTAGTAGTTTTGGTACTGTGAAATTTCAATGAAATTTCTTTTATAGCTCTATAAGATCACGAAGAAATTGTAAGGACTTTCTTCATAAGGAGACCTTCACCATGTTTTTAAACACGAAGAAGTTAGGGAAAAATTAGCATAAGTCAACGAAATTTTTATATTTCTGAATGTTGAAAATTTTCAGAAATTGATCTATGGACATAAAGCAGATTTTTTAGTTTACTCTGACGGGAGAATACTTAAGTATAAGGTTATGAAACCACTTAAAACCCCGAGCAACGCCGGGTACACAAATCTAGTAAATGAATAAACATAAATATCCTAGTATCTTACGATTCAGAGCAAAAAAATTCTCACATAAGTTCTCAAAACTCTAATATGAACAATTTTAGTATTGCAACGTAACAGAACTTCAACATCAAAAATCAACATAAAGTTATCCGTAATCTCAACATTCAATCTAACAGAAATTCACAACACATAAATTATTAACATTCAATTTTACAGAAGTCTATAAATTATTTCTCGGGGGAGTTTTCCCGTTTTTCCTACCGAGCGCGTCCCCGAATGGCGGATAGGGGGTGGTGATGGACCATCTGTCCTCCCCCAGTTTTAGTTTCACTCAAGCTGAGGGAGGGCAGATTGTCCACCACCTGGGAATATTATATTTCCCGCGGGCCAAAAAACTGGAAAAAAACAAACATGGAAAATAACAAGTAAGAGAGTAGAGTCGGGCGTGACCGACCATATGATACCCTAATTTTCTGAAAGAGGCTTTATATGGGGGCTAGGGGCAAATATGGACCAAGCCCGATAAAATTTTGTGAATATATTTATATTTACATAATATTTTTTTGTGCTGAATTTCATCGCGATATTTGTGTTTATAAGTTAATTTTGGACATTCAAGTAATTTTCTGAAGGGGACTTTGTATGGGAGCTAGGGTCAAATGAGGCCCGATCTCTTTTTGGCATATCTATCTATATATCTATCTTGTGACGGTTATGCTAAATTGTGACCACGCATGTAAGTTAACTTCTTTTCGGAATAACTCTTTCTCTTATATTTAAGTTCTCTTAATTGTCAAGAACATTTTTATCGATTCTTCGTTTCTTGAATGTCCTTTTAAAGGTCATTTTTTATATATGCATATTCTGTTTCATTCACACTTTTTCATTATTTTTTCTGTTCATTTATCATATGTTATCAATGAAATTGTTTTTATATTTTTTTCGGAGTTATTTTTAACAATTTAATTTACAATTACCAATTGATCTTTTTAATTCATTCCTTGCGATACTGCCAAAGTTGAAAGTATACCGACATAGAGACATTTTGTAAAATAAATTATATTATAAATTAACATAGATGGGGGTAGTGCACTAATTTTTAACTATCACTAATAATTAGTGGTAGTTCAAAATTATTCACTACTTTTCTTTAAGTTTAGTGATGAATTGAAAAATATAAGTCTCACTCAACAATAGTGATAGTGATATTTAAAATTTTTAAATAAAAATATTTTAAAAATAGTTAAAATATTTGTTTTTACAGTCTAGTGAAATATTTTTTTCTACACTAAATTATTAGTTCAAAAAATATTCCTGCACTATTTTTTTTTTCAAAGGAGAAATGTTTCACTAAATTGAAAGTTTAAGTTAATAGGCCAGTCTAGAAATGGTCCAAGTCATGAATTCATTTAAGTCAATGAATAAAACTTTCATTATTTACAAAGTTTCCAAGCTATTGCTTAATAAAAACATCTAGTAACCACATCATTTTGGCAACTGGTAACGCAGCTGAAGTGGCGATCGAAACACATAATCGACCTATTAATTTGTTTCTCCGAGGAGAGTCCACCATTCCGTTAAAATAAAATAATAGTTCTACTGGAACAGTTTTGGAATTCAGGTGTTTCATTTCTTTTTAAAGCATGAAATGTTTTTGGAGTAACTGCTTATGTAGGGTCCATTATAGTGTCATCACGATCAAAATCTGTATTTTCCATTTTAATAGATGTATCTTTTAAATAAATTATATTTTTTGAAATAATATTTAGTGCTAGTGAAATATTGATTTAACTAAATATTTAGTGCACTACCCCCATCTCTGTAAATTAATTAGTTTATTGGAAATTTTTATATTTTATAAAAAAAATTGTGGGTGTAAATTCTAGTATCCCAGTGTTTTAAATATATAAAAACTAGCTTACCCAGTGTGCTTTGAAACACTAAAAACCATATTCCCAGATATACGACGAAATTAGACGTAACGTTCTATGCCCGACTTCTGATATTTCGGATCCTTCCCCAAAATCTGAAATTGTGGCTATACAACAATAAAGAACTTTTAATTATATGAAATATAGGCTTTTGAAATGCTCACTTTTATGCACACACAGCTATTTTATAGATATTTAAAATTTTTCATATATTCATTATCAACCGTTCTCACAACAAATAATTAATTTGCCAGGAAAAACCGTCGAAAGCATTTTTTTGAAAATGAATTATAAAACTGTTATTTTTTCAGTTACAAACCCTTCCAGATCCTACTTCCTATCAAAAATTAGGAAAGTTTATTATATCCTACAGCACTATGTATAGTGGTTTAGCTTTGTCCATCCGACTTGTAATCAAACTACAAGTCGAAATTTTCCAGATAATTCGATGCAAATAGGCTGATATATTTCATTTTACCCTAGGACGAAGTTGTTTGAAAATGGATTAAATCGGCCCATCATTCCCCTAGCCCTCATACAACCATACTCCCCGAATAGAGCTTTGGAGCTCTTAATAATGGCTTCAAGGTCGTTAATTCCATCTTAAACACTACAATTAGGATGAAATTCTGCACATCTATCTTTTATAAGAACATAAAACCCTGCACCAAATTTGTATAGGATCGGTCCATCTTAGCTCCCATATATAGTCTCTTTCAGAAAATCAGTTTTTCATCAATAAGTTGCTCAAATAGTATATCGTCACCTAAAACGCAAACGGCCCTACCTAACATTTCTTAAATTTTACAGGAGAAGCAAAAAACTATTGAAATTGAAAAGTTTCTTTCTATCAACGCGATTTATTTGTAGTGAATAAACAAATTGTTTAATAGTGACTATTAGTTATTATGATAGTTGACAATGGCGTATATAAAAATGAATAAATTGGACTTTTTACCTTTAATATTTAAATGTTTTTGTAGATAAGGCCTTTTGTTTTTTGTCAATGAAATCGCTAATTTTGGTCGGAGGAGGAAACAATTCAATATAAATGCTATATTAAACAAGTAAGAAATTATAGTCGGGCGAGGCCGACCATATAATACCCTACACCTGTTACAAAAATAAAATGTGATTTCGTTTTCATAATAAAGCATTTAAGTTGAATTCTCAGATATACTTAAGTCATTTATTGTTGAATAAAATTGTGGACATTTAAGTCAAATTTTGAAGGGGGCTTTGTATAGGGGCTATGGTCAAATGAGACCCAATAACTATAAAATTCATGTCGGTCATCAAGGCTAGTATAGAACTTGGTTTTGCAGGTTTTTGTCGAGATACGAGTATATTAAACATAAATATGAACTTAACAGCCCTATTCGGCGGGTTCATTTTTAATAAGCTTCGTTTCCTAGCTAAATCGACTCAGAAAATGAATCTAAGCCGATTGGTATACTTTAAGGTGGGTATAGGTCCAATATTATTGTGCATTACAAACATCAGCACAAACCCAATATACCCTCCCCACTAAAGATGTGTAGGGAATAAAAATAAATCATATTTTAGTTATGCTCATATCTGGTATCATATGGTCGGCCATTCCCGATTATTCGTTTTTTATTAGTTTTTATACCCACCATCAAAAAAGATGGGGGGTATATTGATTTTGTCATTCCGTTTGTAACACATCGAAATATTGATCATAGACCCACAAAAGTATATATATTCTGGGTCCTCATTAAATTCTAAGACGATCTAGCCATGTCTGTCCGTCTGTCCGTCTGTCCGTCCGTCCGTCTGTCTGTCTGTCTGTCTGTTGAAAGCACGATAGAGTCCGAATGGAAAGAGCTAGAGGGTTGAAATTTCACATAAATATTTCTTATAGGTAAGGTTTGTTTGGTATTGAAAATGTGCGATATCGGTCCACGTTTTCGGATAGCCCCCATACAAGTGGCCCCTCGAAAAGCAGCTTTAACAGCCATAACTTGTTTAAAAATACGAATATAGGGATGAAATTCGACATAAGTAAGTTTCTTATGATCCAAAATCACTGTGCAAAATTTTATGAGGATCGGTCCATAATTGACCCTACCCCCCATATAAGGTCCCCTTCAGAAAATGACTTTAACGCTCATTACTGGCTTAAAAATACTAGTATATAGATGAAATTTGACATAAGTAAGTTTCATACGAGTCAAAATCTATCTAAAAAATGTTACGAGGATCGGTCCATGATTGACCCTACCCCCCTATATAAGGTCTCCTTCAGAAAATGACTGCAACGCTCATTAATGGTTTAAAAATACGAGTGTAGCGATGAAATTCGACACAAGTAAATTTAATACGAACCAAATTCTGTCTACCAAATTTTATGAGGATCGACCCATAATTGACCCTACCCCCCTATATAAGATCCCCTTCAGAAAATTACTTTAACGCTTATAATTGGCCTAAATATACGAGTATATAGATGAAATTTGACAAAAGTAAGTTTCGTTTGAGTCAAACGAGGTTTGATGGTGGGTATATAAGATTCGGCATAGCCGAATATAACACTCTTACTTGTTATTATTAAAGAACTTCTTTAAAATTATATAACTATTTAAAAGAATCATAAAATAAATTTATCACATTTTATAAAAATTAGTATAAACATTTTTAAAAGTTGTTAAAAAAAGAAACATGCAAGTAGTTGTATGGAAAAAAACATGAAAAACATTTTTCTAAAACTTAGCATAACACTTTAATTTTTCATCGATTTTTATAAAATAAAATATTAAATTTTTATGTACCTTTGTGATTTTGCTATTAATTAATAGAATTAAATGCTAAATAAAATGATCTTTCTTTTGTTAATATAGGGGAAAGATGCAATTATTGTATTGTAAATTAATTTGAAAAAAATTGTTTTCGACCATATCCATAGCAAATTAATTGTTTGTAGTTTGAACTATACAGGTATATTTAAATACCTGTAAAATAGCTCTTTATGCATAAAAGTGAGCATTTTAAAAGCCTATATTTTATGCAATTAAATGTACTTTATTCCAGTATAGCCACAATTTTAGATTTTGGGGAAGGATCCGAGATATCAGAAGTCGCGAAAAGAATATGACGTTGAAATAAAAAATTGCCTAAGAGTGAAATATATTTAAAGTCAAGCCATAAATATTGATATATGATATGTTACGATCGGACTTAAAATGGCGGCGTGACATATAAAAAACAAAAAGGGCGGTATTTCTAGGAGTGGCAAAAAAATATTTTTTCTATTTTTGGAAATGTTATTAACATATCTTTAATCGTAGGGGCTGACTGACTCAACTTTTTTTTCGACCCACCGTAATGTACAAGTTGTTCTTGAGAAAATATGAAATGCGTATATTTGAGATCATATAACAGTTAGAGTTCTCAAATTTTGTCGGAGCCACTTTAGTGTCAATATGATAATTTAGAACAAAAAGTAGGCGGACTAGCATTAGGGAGCGTTCGTTTATCGTTTATCTTGGAAACTATTACAGTTAGAATCTTAAAATAACTTTAACATCCATTTAAACGTTTTGGGTAATAAATTGGCGGACTACCCATGAGGGGAGCGGCACCTCCCATATTAATTAAATACAAAAATTCGTTTATCTGGGAAACTAATGGAACTAAATTCTTCAAATTTTGCACGAAGAACTTAAATATTCATCTGAACATTTTGGAGGAAAAAAAGCGGACTTTCATCTAGGGGGGCTTGAAGCCCCCTATGAATTAAATAGAAAAATTCGTGTATCTGAGAAACTATTAGAGCTAGAATCTTCAAATTTTACTTGGAGACTTTTGACATTCATCTGAACATTTAGAGTATAACGAGCGGACTTTCAAAGGGAAACTTTGCACCTCCCATATGAATTAAATATAAAATTTCGTTTATCTGTGAAACTAATAGAACTTGATTCTTAAAATTTTGCACAAATTATTTTAATATTCATCTGAACGTTTTGGGGAAAAGGTGCGGGCTTTCATCTGGGGAGCTTGAAGCTCCCACTAAGAAACTATTAGAGCTAGAACCTTAAAATTTTACATGAAGAACTTTGACATTTAGAGAATAACGGGCGGACTTTAAATGGGTGGCTTGGCACCACATAAAATGAATTAACTAAATTTTTGTACCCGGCGTTGCTCGGGGTTTTAAGTGGTTTCATAACCTTATACTTAAGTATTCTCCCGTCAGAGTAAACTAAAAAATCTGCTTTATGTCCATAGATCAATTTCTGAAAATTTTCAACATTCAGAAATATAAAAATTTCGTTGACTTAAATGACATAACATAGCATTTACGAAATAAAAAAATTTTACTCATTTTACCCCTCACTAAGAAATTAGTTCACAAATTTTTTTGCCAATTTATAAAGCTAAAAGATTTCATTGTTATAATTCTAATACTATCTAGTTAGGTAAAAAACATATTTAACTTAAAAGAAAGAATAATTCTTGACTTAAAGCATAAAGTGCTAATTTTTCCCTAACTTCTTCGTGTTTCAAAACATGGTGAAGGTCTCCTTATGAAGAAAGTCCTTAAAAATTCTTTGTGATCTTATAAAACTATAAAAGAAATTTCATTGAAATTTCACAGTACCAAAACTACTACCCATAACCTCTTTCTCCATTGAATTATTCAAATTTATGTATTTTGTTTAATATATTTTGAATCATTTCAGAAATCGATGTTGTAGAACATTTATTAAGAAAATCATGTCAGAGAGGAACCTTTCCCTCTTCAATAATGTTTTGCAAAAACATTTTTGACAAACACATTTCTTGACCAATTACGGAAAAATATTAATAAAAACATATATATCATAAAAGTACAAAAAATGTAGCAAAGGAACACATAATTAGCCAGTTTAGTTTGAATTTATTTTTCCTGTTTTTCCCTCTAGGGGTGGACTTTCGAATACACATATCTCTTAAACTAAATACTCATCGTCTAAAATATTTTTACTTTAGAACGAAAAAAAATCAGACTAGAACATAGAAGTACAAATTTTTCCAGTTTTTCGCCTTTTCTCCTATTTCGAAACGGAACTACATAATACATATTTCAGACACTTTAAAAGAAATGTTTTTGCTTGAGTATAGACAATAATTAGTATTTATTCCCAAAAGTAAGAATTTTGTCTCTTTTTCATCCACTTGCCCCTTCTTGTCCCTTCTTATCCAAGTTTTGGAAAACAACACATCATATAATATACGGCGATATTCTACATAAATAACTTTAATGTTTTAATCCCTTTACCAAAATTTATAAGGATAGGCCCATATTAACCACCTACCCCCATATAACCCTCTTTCAGAAAATCCTTTTTTGTCAATAAATTGTTAAAATATTTCTGAATTAAAGTAAAAATTAATTTAAATGCTTTATTTTTAAAAAAATAATCAACATTTGTAACATAATCACTGGTGTAGGGCATCATATCGTCTGCCATGATCAACTATAAATTTTTACTTGTTTATTTATTTGTTTTATTTATTCATTGAAGTTGTCTGAATTGTCTGAAAATATGCATTTATTGAGTCTCTTTACGCAGCAAATACAAATTTCCCTTTTTTACCCGTTTTTTCCTCTAAGGGTGGTGTTGGAGACACGCCAGTCTAAATAACTTCTAGTGACTTCCACGGGGATTTTGAATAAAAATACACAAGTTTTATAAAAACTTAATTTATTCAACAAGTGTACTTAAATATTAAAATTCCTAAATAAATTCAAATAATTAGGAATTTGAAAATAAAAATAATTATAATTAATTCTACATACTTTTTGGTATGGAAACCACTAGGAAATATTTAATTTAAATTCTTAATTAATTTTAATTATGTCCTGAGTTCTGCCGACTTGCAATTAATGTAACTTGTGGTTAATTAAAAAATGGCAGAGCTAAGAACATGGCTTCAACCTAAACTTATTTCTTTCGTTATCTTTGTAATGCTTGACAATCAGCAATAATTGTAATGATTGACAATCAGCAATAATTGTAATGATTGACAATCAGCAAAAATATTAATTATAATAAATTAAAATTAAGAGATGCCAGATGGTATAAAAAATCATGGGGATTTTTGTAGTGGTGTTAACATTCCCCTCGCAGTATGGCAAGAAACTTCTTCGCAGTCAGACTCTTTTTGGTGAGCAACTTCTAAAATCGCCAGCTTCGCCGCAGGCCTTTCCAGAACTCCATGTTGAATATCTACTTTTGCGCTTCGTACTTGACCATCTTTTGCCAATCTAGTCTCCAAGACTTTACCACGCCGCCAGACATTACGCGGAAGGAAAGGGTCAACAATAATAATTAAGTCCCCCTCACATAAAAGTTTTGGTCGATCATGCCATTTCGACCTACAAACTAACGACGGTAAATATTTACTAAGCCACTTCTTCCAAAAATATTGGCGTATTGTTGAGATGTAAGCGAACTTTGTTTTAATAATATAGCACTGTCGCTACAAACTGACATAGGCTTCAGTCCTGAAGAACTTCCCACCAGGAAGTGGTTTGGTGTCAATGCTTCGTTTGATTCTGCATCCACAGGAACATAGGCGAGTGGCCTTGAATTTACGATATTTTCCACCTCTATCAGCATACTTTGTAGAAGTTCATCGCTTGGTGACCTTGAAGGCATTATTTTGTATAAAATTGTTTTTATGGAGCGTACAAGTCGCTCCCAGGCTCTTCCCATGTGGGGCGAAGCTGGAGGATTAAAATTCCACTTCCTTGTCGTTGTAGTGAAAGTTTTCACTAACTCATCCTTATCCACATCTGCTAAAGTCTCGCGAAGCTCTCTCTTAGCTCTGACAAAATTTGTCCCGTTGTCGCTGTAAAATTCTTGGGAAATTCCTCTGCGTGCCATAAAATTGCGGATGGCTAAAATACAGGAGCTGGTCGTTAGAGAATGTCCAATCTCAATGTGGACTGCCCTAACTGTTAAACAAGTAAATAAACATCCATACCGTTTCTCTTTATGTCGATTTATGGTGACCATAATGGGTCCGAAGAAGTCGATTCCAGTAAAGGTGAACGATGCAACATATGAAGCGACACGAGCATTTGTGGATTTCGAGGCATAGCTTTTTTTATTTTACACATTTGACAGTTGCGAAGTACGGTTTTGTATGTGGCACGTAGCCTTGAAATTGAATATTTTTGTCTAATTTCATTGATGGCAGTTTCATGATTCATGTGATAGAATTTCATATGATAATGCATTAATATAAGTTTGGTAATATAACTTTTCCGTGGTAATATTATCGGACGCTTTTGATCCATTGGTATATCCGCGTTATCGATTCTGCCATGAACTCGCAAAATACCGTCATCTAAATACGGACTTTTGTTAGAATTTAGAAATTAATAGTGAAATTTCATAAGAATATTTTTCATTTTGAGCCTGCATGTATAAAACATTTTCAGCCTTTTGTAACTCCTCTTGAGTAAATTAATTTTTTTGTTTTTTAATCATGCGGCAATTATTTATAAATCGTAGAACATAAGCTGCAGCTCGTACAAGACGTGTCCATTTTGAAAATTTAAACACGTTAAAAATCGGCTCAAAATTTGTAATTTTGAACGAGAGATGTAAACGTTCCTCTTCTTTTGAGTCCGGGAAATGAACAGCTTGAGGCCATTCATTTTCTGGACGAAGTAAAAATTCGGGTCCTTGGAACCATCTGCAATTATCAGAAATCTTGGGGATTTTAGACCATTTTGTAGCGTCATCAGCCACATTTTCCTTGGTCGGAATCCATTTCCACTCTTTGATTGAGGAAAATTCTAGAATCTCGGTGATTCGAAAAGCTACAAATTGGTTATATTTGCGGTGATCAGAATTAATCCAACTAAGAACCGTCTTCGAATCGGTCCAATAAAATTTTTTATTAATTTTTAAATCATGGTTTTCTGTTACGTATTTGGCAAAACGAGACCCTATTAGGGCAGCCATTAGTTCTAGACGTGGAACTGATGTTATTTTCATAGGAGCCACCCTAGTTTTGGCCCCAATTATTGAACAAATTATTTCATTATTTTTCTTTAACCTGAAGTAGCACACAGCTGCATAACCATCTTTACTTGCATCCACAAATGTATGCAACTGAACTTCCTTGTAATTTTCAAAATATTTTAAATAACATCGAGTAATTTTTATTTTTTCAATAGAGGGTAAAATATTAACCCATTTAATCCATTTGGTATACAGTTCGGGAGGAATCTGTTCATCCCAATCAACCTTTGAACGCCAAACTTCTTGCATAAGGACCTTTACATACATAATGATATGTCCAATTAGACCAAGGGGGTCATAAATTGACATAACTAGTCTTAACATTTCCCTCTTTGTAGGTAATTTTCCTCCAGAAAATATATCGCTTTCTATTAACCATGCAGAAATTTTAAACGTTATAACATCCTCTTGATGTTCCCAAAAAAATGCCTAAAACCTTTTCAATTTGATTTTCTTCTTTTAAATTAAGGCATTTAGCTCCTATCGAATTATTCTGAGGAATGGATTTTAATACCAGTTTGCTGTTTGAAATCCAATTTCGAATATTAAAACCAGCTTGCCTCACCAGACTTATCGATTGAGTCAAGGAAATCATCCACATAATGATTTTCTTTTATAGCCTTGGCTGCTATGGGGAACTCTTTTTCAAATTTGCTCGCATTTAAATTTTTGATGTACTGAGAAATCCTTGGAGCACACGTGGCTCCAAATATCATAACATCCATCACGTAAATATCTGGGGATTTATCTTGTAAACAATCATGCCAAAGAAATCGTTGAACGTCACGATCTTCAGGTCGGATGTGGACCTAATGGAACATATCCTCGATGTCACCACAAATAGCCACAGATTTCTGGCGAAATTTAAAAAGAATTGATGGCAATGAGGCCAAGTAATCAGGTCCCTTAAGCAAATACGAATTTAGGGACATACCATTCGATTTGGCAGCTGCATCCCAAACGACACGCGATTTACCGGGTCTATTTTTATTAAAAACCGCAAAAATTGGAAGATACCAAATTTTTCTATCAGAACGATCAATTTCATTAATATTTAATTTTCATATGTACCCTTTAGATAGATATTTGGAAATCGTTTCTTTAAAAATTTTAAAAAGTTCTACATTGTGTAGCAATTTTCTTTCTAGGCAAATAAGACGCTTTAAACACATGTCGTAACTGTCCGGCAACTCAACAAAATCAAACTTCCATAACAATGGAACTTCATAATGCCCACTTGGCTTTTGTTTTGTAAATTTGTCCAGTAAATCTAATGCCCTTCTATCACTTTCAGCTGCAAGAGGATTTCTAACACAAATCCCCACACTATCAAGGGAGTAAAAATTCCTAACCAGCTCATCTATCAATCGCATATATGAAAATTAAAATGCTTACTTGTGTTGTTGTTGTTAGCTACAGTGCCATAAATCAGCCATCCAAGTTTTGTACACACGTATCTTGCTTGAAACTCCTAAATCAAAATGATTCAATCCAATTAATATTTGTGGCACTGCATCACTGTAACTTTCTACAGGAAGTTTTCGCAAGTGGCGATAGCGCTGCGACAATATTTTATAGTCCAAAGACTGTATCGGCAAATTTAATGATTTTTCCGTAGAAACATCCAAAGCCACACGCTTTTTATTTCCACCTGCAATGAAAATTTTAAGTTTCTTTGAACTTTCTTCACTTCTTTCCATACCTCCCGTCCACCGCAAACACAATGGATTTAAAACGCCATCCATTTCTAATTCATTTGCCAACGATTCGTCCATTAAACTGATCGAAGAGCCTTCGTCTATAAAGGCAAATGTTTTAATAGTTTTATTTTTCCCATAAATTTCCACAGGAATTATTTTAAACAAAATATTATTTATTTTTGCACTGTGTGTATTGTTTACAACTTCTTTTTCAACAACATGTGTGTTTTTATTTGACACTTCACTTTGTTGTTGAGTAACCGGTACAGAATATCGATGTAATGAAGGGTGGTGAAAATATTCGCATCTCTCTTTACCGCACTTTTTCTCCTTATTGCAGTCTCCACTGTGTTTAAATAAACAAAATTTACATAGTTTGTTTGTTCTTACTATGTTCCATTTTTCACCACGATCCATCGATAAATATGTTGGGCAGTTTGCTACTGTCCTATAATTATTGTTGTTGTTGTTACACACAATGCATTTGCGCTCACTATGGGAGTGAATAAAAGCTCTCTTGTTTGTTGTTGCATTTGCCTGTGTTATTGTTTTTTCTTTGTTTGTGTTGTTTATTTTGTTTGTACAGTGATCAACTGTTATACTGCTGGCTGTTATACCAATATTAAAAAACCATTTGTCAAATTCGAACAAATTTGGGTTTTTGTTTTGGTTTATCAGCTGTATTTTTTGTGTTGCCCATTGCATTTGGTACGAAGGTGGAAGCTTTTGTACCAAATCAAAAAGAAGCGATGAATTATTAATTTCATCATGTAAATTACTTGAGGTAATTGTGGATATAAGGCTGCGGACTTCAATGGCTAAAGAGGTAAGTGACTTTAAATTATTTTCATCAACTTTTGGTGAAAAATTAATTCTATTTTTAATTGAATTTATTATTTTTTCAGGTTGACCATACAGCATTACGAAGTACTTGGAGTACGCCTGGAACATTAGAAGGAAAAATCAACATTTGTTGGACGCTGTGCAAGGCTTCTCCTTTCAATGCCTTTTGGAGACGGATGAGATTTTCGGCATCGGTAAATGCGCAGGCGTTGGTGGACCACTCGTAAGTTGAAATAAAGATGGGCCATTCTTCTGGTTGGCCAGAAAATGTCGTCAATTCTTTTGGGAGCGACTTCCGTGAATTAAGGTGGTTTTGCTGCAGCCTTTGTGGTGATGCTAAATTTGGTAGCGGGCCGGACTCTGTATTTGTTGGGGCGTTAACTGTAAAATTTGTTGTAGAAGAAATTGGTTGCCGTTGAATAAAAGCTTGTGGTGCCGAATTAAACAAATTTTGTGAATTATTTGTAGAACATGAGGTAAGTATCGTACCAGGGGGGTAAGCTGTGACAGGAGGTCTTTATAGCTGCATTCGATGTTGAAAGCCACTATAGGTGGGGAAGGTCGTAGTACAATTTGATACTGTTGACGTTGTTAACGAATTCATGGCAGCAGTGGTGACCGTTGATGGTACATATTCTACATAATTTTTCGGAATTGTATTTGAATTATTGAAAATTGTTATTGGCTGATTTTCATACGCGGTAATAGTTGTTGGTACATGACATGTATCTTTTAAATAAAGACTTTGGTTAGGTAAACGTGTAGTTTGCAAATTTGTTGTTATAACAGGAGGCAGTTTATCGCTGACAGGGTTAGGTTCAGATGATGCCATCCAGTCGTGGACGGACTGTGAATCATTCGACGAAATGTCAGTTAGAGCTTCAGCTTCTTCAAGAAGTTTGTATTTTTTATCTAAATACTCTTTATTGAGTTTACGTTCTTCTTCTAGCCGTTGAAGTTGTAACTCAATTGTACGCGACTGTGAAAGACGAGAGCTTGTGGCACTTGGTGCGGGTGAGTTTGGCCTTATGGCAGAACACTGCAGGCATTTGAAGGTTATGTCATCATCGGTGACATTAACACAACTTTTATGAAATATTTTGTGGCAATCGGTGCAAGATGTCATATTTTTGTCAGGGGGATTTTGGCATTGTGAACAAACGTTATCGTGCTGTTCAAGCTGTTGATGATCCTCCGCGTTTGGCAAAGACATTTTGTACTTACTGCAATTGGCAAGATGTGAAGGCAAAAGTGACCCAGGAAGAGATGATGTAAAACAAAAAGAATTTTAAATTTGTTGGAGACACGCCAGTCTAAATAACTTCTAGTGACTTCCACGGGGATTTTGAATAAAAATACACAAGTTTTATAAAAACTTAATTTATTCAACAAGTGTACTTAAATATTAAAATTCCTAAATAAATTCAAATAATTAGGAATTTGGAAATAAAAATAATTATAATTAATTCTGCATACTTTTTGGTATGGAAACCACTAGGAAATATTTAATTTAAATTCTTAATTAATTTTAATTATGTCCTGAGTTCTGCCGACTTGCAATTAATGTAACTTATGGTTAATTAAAAAATGGCAGAGCTAAGAACATGGCTTCAACCTAAACTTATTTCTTTCGTTATCTTTGTAATGCTTGATAATCAGCAATAATTGTAATGATTGACAATCAGCAATAATTGTAATGATTGACAATCAGCAAAAATATTAATTATAATAAATTAAAATTAAGAGACGCCAGATGGTATAAAAAATCATGGGGATTTTTGTAGTGGCGTTAACAGGTGGGATTTCTAAATATATGTATATATGTCTGAAACTATCAAGCAAATTATTGCGAACTTGCAATAATTTGCTTGACATCTCTCATATGTAACATATTGTAAATCTGGAAAACTATTGTAGTTGGAATCTTCAAAATCGTTAAGTGGGTTTTTATTTATACATATTGCATTTAGGGTAGAAAAGCGCACAGGGTATAGCTAGTGTTAACATAAAAATTAAAGTAAAAAGTATACTTTTATATTAAGAATTTCATTTATAATTAAAATTTAATTAGTGTAATACTGTGAATCGTTTCTATTCCTATATCTATATATATAAAATTCGAACGTTACTGACTGACTGACTGATTCATAATCGCACAGCCTAAACGGTTAAAGCTAAAGAGCTGAAATTTGGACAAGGGGTTGGTCTCCCACCAAATAGATCCACTAACACGGGATTTTTGGAAATTCGAATGTTTAGGGGGTAAAAAAAGGGTAAAAATGGGTAAATTCGGTAACCTCATATCTCCTAAACTAGAAAAGATACAAAAATAGTTTAAAGCTTATCGTCGTTCATTTGAAAAATAAGCGGACAGGTGTCTGGTACTTTTTTCAATTTCGGCCCCTTTAGGGAATAAACGGGTAAAAACTGTATTTTGGTACTTTTTTTGCACCCCATGTATCTTTTAAACCAGTGAACATTCAAACAATATTTTTGACTCCTTCATAACTTGTCGAAAAAATAAAAATATAAAACATTGATTTTAGTTTATTAACTTATACATATAAATACATAATAACGGGCTCCCACTACTATGTTGCAACATTTTGGAATAGAATTTTTATTTCGTAAAATTTCCCGTAAAAACGCGAAATTTGATTTTATTCAAACACAATGATCCAATTTAGATAAAATTTTTAGATTTAGAAACACTGAATATGCTAATGAGGTGTTATTTGGAACCCCGGTACCAAGTGATATTTTTTGGTACTTTTTCATTCTTCATCTGGTACTTTTTGAGTTTTCTTTGATATTGAAATCGAAACATGAAATTAATAATAAAGGGACTTTTCGGTACTTTTTCGTTCTACACAGGTAGTTTTTTGAGTTTTCTTTAAAATTAAACCTAGAAGCATGAAATTAAGCATGTAGAGCCCGGAGTAAATGAGAATCTATAAAAGGGGACTTTTTGGTACTTTTTCGTACTTCGACTGGTACTTTTTGAGTTTTCTATTAAATTTAACCTAGAAACATGAAATTAAGCATGTAGAGCCCGGAGTAAATGAGAATCTATAAAAGGGGACTTTTTGGTACTTTTTCGTTTCGAAATTAAGCATGTGGAGTTAATTAGAATCTATAAAAGTGGGCCCTTTGGTAGACATAAAACTAAGCAATCAGGGACTTGAGTGAATGAAAATTTAAACTGGAATATTTTCTGGTACTTTTTCGTTCTTTAATTAGTACTTTTTGAATTTTCTATAATATTGAACTTATGAACATGAAATTAAATAAAATAGGTCTTTTGGTACTTTTTCGTACTTCACTGGTACTGGTACTTTTAGAGCTTTCTAAAATATTGAATATATAAACATAAAATTAAACACGCAGTATCCTAATTGAACGAAAATTGAAAATGGATACTTTGGTACTTTTTTGTTCTTTTACTAATACTTTTCTATAATATTGAACCTAAAAACATAAAATTGGACATGCAGCTTCCTGATTGTATAAAAATCTGTATGCGATTTTTTTGGTTTCTGGTTGAAAATTAAACATGCGTCATCCTGATTTAATGAAAATATATATAAAAAGGCACTGTCTGGTACTTTTTCGTTCTTCAACAGTTTTTTTTTAATTTTCTGTAATATTGAGACTAGAATCATAAAATCAAACTTAAAGAGTTCTCTAAAAGGGGAATTTTTGATATTACAGATATATATACATTTACAATAATGATATTTATTTTATTCCATTACGATGAGGGTAGCGAAGTACACTGGGTATAGCTAGTATATTATAAATCTCTTTGTAAGTCTGTTCGTTTGTTTGTTTGTTCGTCAATCACGGCTGGACCGATTTTCTTCAAATTTGGAACATAGTTAGATCTATACTTGGAAAGTGTTATAGGCTATATATTTTTTCAGAACTTGGACTAGGAGGGGGTAAAATGGGTGAAAAACGGGCAAAATGAGTACTTTTGATAGTAAATACTGATTTTGTCTATCCTTCAAAATCATTTTCGATTAAACTACTTAATTAACAAAGTGCAGTTGTGAAAATTGGACCGGAAGGGGACAAAAAAATAGGCCAAATGGCGAAAAGCTGACAAAATTAGTACTCTTGTTCTTTAAGAACGATTTTTTCTATTTTAAAGCCAAAATATTATGAACTATGATTTTGATAGTCTCAGACATATATACGTATATTTAGAAATCCCACCCTTAGAGGAAAAAACGGGTAAAAAAGGGAAATTTGTATTTGCTGCGTAAAGAAACTCAATAAATGCATATTTTCAGACAATTCAAACTACTTCAATGAATAAATAAAACAAATAAATAAACAAGTAAAAATTTATAGTTGATCATGGCTGACGATATGATGCCCTACACCAGTGATTATGTTACAAGTGTTGATTATTTTTTTAATAATAAAGCATTTAAATTAATTTTTACTTTAATTCAGAAATATTTTAACAATTTATAGACAAAAAAGTATTTTCTGAAAGAGGGTTATATGGGGCTAGGTGGTTAATATGGGCCTATCCTTATAAATTTTGGTAAAGGGATTAAAACATTAAAGTTATTTATGTAGAATATCGCCGTATATTATATGATGTGTTGTTTTCCAAAACTTGGATAAGAAGGGGTAAGTGGATGAAAAAGAGACAAAATTCTTACTTTCGGGAATAATTACTAATTATTGTCTATACTCAAGCAAAAACATTTCTTTTAAAGTGTCTGAAATATGTATTATGTAGTTCCGTTTCGAAATAGGAGAAAAGGCGAAAAAACTGTAAAAATTTGTAATTCTATGTTTTAGTCTGATTTTTTTTCGTTCTAAAGTAAAAATATTTTAGACGATGAGTATTTAGGTTAAGAGATATGTGTATTCGAAAGTCCACCCCTATATATATATATATATATATATATATACATTGGATATATATACATTGGAAATTCTTTTTATGCATTAAATATTTCATTCGTTTAATATTTGTAAAATAAAATGGTCCAGAGTAGTTGAATAAATAAACACTCAAAGTTAAAATTTCTCAAAAATGTGATTGAAACTAAGTACTTTTTTTACAACTTTTTTATAGGCTTACAACTTAGAAAGTCAATTTTGCTAATGTAAGCTGTATATACTGATTGAATGACTTTTGTACATATATAATTCTTGTGCGATTTATAAGTACAGAATTACGTGGTCTCAATGTTTTGAAAACAAATTTATACAATTCTACAAAATATTTAAGTTATGCAAAATGTATAAATGAGAAAAAGCAGACATTGTAATTACGCGTCGTTTGATGTATATCTCCAAAATGTGTTCTAGAAGGTATCTCTGCGGGAGAAGCTTAAATATTGGAAAAACAAACGTAAAGATTCGAAAGCGTAACTTTAATATACAAAAAATATCCCGTGATCGAAACACTTTTAAATTTTACATGTTGAAATCATAAAGCCGCGATGAAATATTAGCATGCAAAGATGTTAGAGCGAATACAAAAAAATGTGAATTTTTAATTTTTTACTTTAGCGAATTTTCGCATTATAAACAAATTTTAAATTCTGAATTTTATCAGTAATCAATATTTATATAGAAAGAATTGGTTTGCATCAAAAAATTTTAATTAAGGCCTTTTGTGGACTGAATGCGCGGGGTTTCTTTCACAACATAAATCGATGAAGCACACCTAAGGCGCTAATTGTTTTTATACCCACCATCAAAAAAGATGGGGGTATATTGATTTTGTCATTCCGTTTGTAACACATCGAAATATTGGTCATAGACCCATAAAAGTATATATATTCCGGGTCCTTATTAAATTCTAAGACGATCTAGCCATGTCCGTCCGTCCGTCCGTTCGTCTGTCTGTTGAAATCACGATAGGGACCACACGAGAGTAGCTAGACAGTTGGAATTTTGCATAAATATTCTCTATTGTTAAGGTTTGTTTGGTATTGAAAATGGGCAATTTCGGTCCACTTTTTCGGATAGCCCCCATACAAGTGGACCTCCAAAAAACAGCTTTAACGGGCAAAACTGCTTTAGAAGTACAAGTATAGCGATGAAATTCGACATAAATAAATTTCATATGAGTTAAAATCTTTCCACCAAATTTTTTTAGGATCGGCCCATAAATGACCCTACCCCCCATATAAGGTCCCCTTCTGAAAATTACTTTATCACTCATTACTGGTCCCCAAATGCATGTATAGCGATGAAATTCGGTATAAGTATGTTTCTTATGAACCAAAATCTCTCTACCAATTTTTTTTATGATCGGCCCATAAATGACCCTACCCCCCATATAAGGTCCCCTTTAGAAAATGACTTTAACACTCATTACTGGCCTAAAAATTCGAGTATAGCGATGAAATTCAGTATAAGTAAGTTTCTTACGAACCAAAACCTTTTAACCAATTTTTTTTAGGATAGCCCCATAAATGACCCTATAAGGTCCCCCTCTGCAAATAACTACGATGCTCATTACTGGCTTAAAAATATGAATGTGACGAAAATTGACGCACATAAATTTAATGCGTGCCAAAATCTCTCCACCAAATTTAGGGAGGATCGGTCCATAATTTACCCTACCGCCCATATAAGGTCCCCTTTAGAAAATTAATTAAACGATCTGGCTTAAAAATATGAGTTATGAAATACGGTTATGAAATTCGCTCCGAATTTCATGCGGAATGTGTCGGTAATTCACAAAAGGTTCCCTTCAGGAAAGAGTTTTGGTTAATAAAATACGAGTGTTCCTTATTTAAAATACGAGTATAGCGCTGAAATTTTGCATAAACAAGTTCTATACATAATCTGTACAAAATTTTATGAGTATCGGTTCATAATTCATAATTGACCCTCACGGTTTAAGAATTGAAATAAAATATTTGTTTTTTAAAAATTAATATTTTGTTAGTTCAAAAGAGGTCGGTCCATAATTGACTTAAGCCATATTCCAAATATGACCCTGATGTTTATAGGGGAGCACTCCTTTTACGGCATACGGTTTGATGGTGGGTATATGAGATTCGGCACAGCCGAATATAACACTCTGACTTGTTTATTTTTGAAGTGATATATCTCGAGATCTATATATCGTATCGGCTTGAAATTTGGACTATGCTTTCAGAGTAATGTTTTCTATGCATTTTTCAAAAATTATATATATATGTATATATATATATATATATATATATATATATATATATATATATATATATATATATATATATATATATATATATATATATATATATATATATATATATATATATATATGTATTAAACCGATTTATGACCGATTTTCTATTTTTACCTCTTGTATCAATACCTAACATACCCCGGTATGTATACAAATTATATGTCAGTTGTCGGACAAAAATTAAGTTCCATTATTAATTTTATGTTTTATTATTAGAATTATATATGTATATTCTTGTATCTTATTCATAAATATATATTTGTAATATATTTGTAAACCCTGTAACATTAACAAATATGGGCCGATTTTGATGAAATTATTTTTTTTTGTTGTATATGACTTAGTAAAGTAAAATTATGCTGATTATAATAATTTTATTCTCATATAAACAAAAATATTTTAGTTTAAATTTTTGACCATGACTTAGCAATCTTCTTTTTGCAAAAAAGTTCCCTACTTACGAAAGCAAAAACAATTTCTTTAATGCTAATCGATTTTATACACCTAAATAAATAAAATATAAAAAGTTTTGTTTAATTATCTTTCCCGGTCACAGAGTTATAGCTTCTGGAAATCAAAATTTTACAAAGTCAAATTCTGCATAATGTACATTATACGTTATGAAGTCATTTTTCTTTAGGTTTTTTGCATATGACATTTTTGTTAACAGGAAAGCAATAAGAAAACTTTAAAAAAATGCTAAAATTTAAAGGTTTATGATCAAAAACTATTTAATTTATATATACAGACGTTTTATTAAATTAGTTTTAATAATTATCTGAATTATACACTAGAAATGTATAAAAAGATGAAATAGCCATATAAATTGTATTACATACCCGGGTATGTTGGGTATTGATGTACGTAATTTTGCTCGGGTATAGACAAGACGGTTAAATTGTGGATATTATACATCAACCGGTAGCTGACAATGATGCTAATATGAAAATCGATAAGCCGTTCGAAAAAAACTGCGTTTTTGCATAAAAAAAGTGTAAAAAAGTTAATTCATGTAAATATATAAATTCTTCACAAAATTTAAATTAACCGAACAGATTTTCATTTTAACGGTTTTTTGGATTAATAATTCATTTAAATTTAAAAATGATAAAAGCAGTTAATTGTAGATAAGCTGAGATATGTTAACTGCAAAAGAATTTTCATCAAAATTTCTCTTTCGCTGAAAACGCGGTGTTTCTTGTGTTACAAGACAATTCGACCACCTAAACCGCTAATTGAAATTGGTAACACTTAACATTAATCGGTAGCTGGCAATGATGCTTATACCAAAATCGATAAGCCGTTAGAAAAAAGTACGATTTTGTATTAAATGCATTGAAAAAACTTCGGTCATGTGTATGAAATTTATTTCCAAACTTTATATAGATTTTAACGGTTTTTATACTCATTACTCATTTAAATTCAGAAATGGAAGCAGAAGATAATTATAAACAAGCAGTTATTGGCTAACCACAAAAATATTTGCATCAAAGTTTCTCGTGTGCAGAAAACGCAGTGTTTTTCTTTTAAGGAAAACTTGTGAAACACACCTTTCCCGCTAATTAAAATTAATAAAATTATATTCTTTTTGGTTGCTATTAATGAGGTCTATAGCAAAATCTATAAACCGTTTGAAAAAATAGAACCATTTTGGATTTAATGCAATTTAAAAAAATGCATTCGAATATCTGCATAAATAAATTAAAACATCATAATTTTTAATCTACCACACATAAATGCATATTTTTTTTAGTTATTGATTGTAAATTAATGTATTAATTCATCATGTTAAATAGGTTATAAAAAATGTGTACTTAGTTTTATAAAAAAATATTTTTTTAAGAGGTTGAAAAAACTCTTAAAAAGCGAATTTATCAACGAATATTTAAAATATTTGGGTTAAATTAATTTGTATTTTGGGTTGTGGGTTATATCCACGCTTATATATTTCGGAGTTTAATGTAAAAACGTAATTTTGGGAATTTTTTTAAACTGTTATCTTTAAACCGCTATAACTTCGGCGGCTTAATTTCACACTTTTATAATGCTTTAAAAGTGCATTTAGTATTATCCAAAGATGCACTTTTTTCAAAAAATATTTCAAAAATTTTTTTCTTTGTGCATAATCAAAGTCCTATGCTTTTTGCTAAGACAAATGGTGCAAAAACAAAAATTTTATCATTAACCCTTTAGATGTGATGAGACTTTAAATTTTCAGATTTTACACTTTACAACGCTATATTTCATTATACAAGTTATATATGGAACATAAATTGGATGGAGTTTTATTAAATTCGCAGATGATGATGAAAAACACCATTGTTTGATAGTAAATTATTAAACCACAAGCCAACATTATAACCATCATAACTCCTAAACGGATTACAATAAATTAATAATTTTAACACTATTTTTAAGGGCATTGAATATTATATATGTAATATGTAAAAAATTTATATCTGGAAAACTATTATAGTTGGAATCTTCAAAATCGTAAAATGTTTATTTATTTACATTGCTTTAGTGTAGCAAAGTACACTGGGAATAGCTAGTATGTGAGCAATTTTCAAAGTTTTTTTAATTTTAGAGTTAAAAAAATCAAAAAAAAATTTTGATGGCACATTCAAAATATTTTGTGTGATTATAAACAGACCCTAATACGTGACGAATCCGTTCGCGTTAGCGGGTTTCACTTAAATATTTAAAAAAAATTCTTAAAAATAGTATTTATATGTGTAATATATGAGAAAAAAAAATTGTAAAAACAATTCAAATTTAGCGCATTAAATACATGCCATAAGATTTATTAAAAAAAATTAAAATACACAGTAAGAAATTTCATTTCAGTAATTTTTTAACTTGTTGCTTATAGTTTTTGAAAAATCGCGAATTATTAAAATATAAGAAAAAAACTGTTAATATCTGAATTCTACGAGCTTGATTTATAAGGGAATGCAAATAAAAAATTATAGTTTGAAGGAATTAAATATTTATAGATTGATGCTTTTTGATGCTAGGTACATTTTATTTGGCCCACAAAAACCACAATTATTTAACTTTTTTGATGCGCCCCAGTTTTACATTAAAGTATTAAGAAAACTTGTAAATGGTAAATGATCATTTTGACGAATTTTGAGCATCATCCATGATGTACCTTGGCAAAATGTTTAGATTAAAGTGACGTCTTTGTAGCTTACAAGGACATTTTAAATACGTTTATGATCCCAAACTATTGTGTTTGTCATTATCTTCATGTTTATTCATTAACCATTGTTGTCCCAATTTTTGTATTTTATTAAGGGGCGTCAGCGCCCGGTCAAAAAACTATAAAAAATTAAAAATTGGAAAAAAACCTGGTGACAAATTTCAACATCCAAGTTCTAATATGTAAAGAGATATCACACGGATAAGCTGTGGGTTACCGATAGATTTCATTTGGAATAGTGCTAAAGGTTATGGTCATTTTGAAGGCAAACGCGGTACACACAGCCAACCACACCGTACCACTACAATCTATCTATCTACTTATCTATCTAAATAGGGTAGAAGGGGGACCATACGGCACTTTTTTTTTGAGGCGGCCTCAAATTAAAACCACAATACATATTCTTAATTTTTTCTTGGTTCGGATACTTAGATATGTAGGCTTTAGTTTTATCCCTTTCAATCTTTCCTAAGTCATCCTCATACACATATTTTTTTAACTTTTCCGCACTGACCAAAAACGGCGATACCGCCCCATCCATGGGGTAAATACGCCAAGGGGATGGGGCAGATTTGTCATTAGTAAAATAAGCCAAAAAAATTAAAAAGTAAAAACTTATTTTGCTGTTTTATATTTTAAATCACTAAACAAAATATAATAAACTAGATATTTATTGTTTATTTCACATAACTTAACAAAAAAAATTAAAACAAATTATTAATATAGTCTAGTTTATTAAAACAATATTGAAATTTATTTTAAAATAGCAAAATAACTGCGCTAGAAAATATTTTTCGAAACAAGTCCTTTATTATTGATTCAAAATTATAGCACATTTTAATTTAAATTGGCAATAATATATTCTTATATGAAATGTTTATCAATATTGGATCTCGGGATGATAAAATACTTCTGCCCCTATATTTTAAGACCCATTTGGTCCCAGTTGGTATTGAGATGCCTAAGTGTAGCGAACATTTTGGGTTTTTTTTTACCAAATTAATTTTTTTGCATTTTACATCAATTTATTTTAAATTCTGAAGACATGAATCGTTAATCAGTCAATCATAATATAATTTATAAACATTTGATAACAATTATTTATTATTTGAGAATATTTCCTTGATAGATCCAAAATTTCTAAATTTCGCGCGATAGCACTGAGCGTTTTTAATATTTGAACTAGGCCTATGTTTAAATAGGCCCAATAATATGGTCATATTTTCTACAAAAGGTTAAAATTTAGTGATCCTAGTATTTTCATATCCTTAAAAAAGATAATTGGCCAAGAGAAAGGATGCTAAGACATGCACATGTGCTAACTGAAACAGCACAAAGAAAAATGTTTTTAAAATTCTTTTAAATGGTAATTGTAATTTTTGTAAATGGAGCTATATTTTTTTAGGTTCAGTCAGAATAAAATCAATTTACTGCTGGCAGTGCGTAAAATCCAGTCATATTCTAGTGTCTGTGAATATAGACAATATATTTTTTTAAAAATAGATCGCGGTAAGCCATTAACTAAAGAATAAAATAACAAAATTTAAGCGTTGTAGTCATAACGAAAGAGGACAGAAGAGATTTCATAAAATCTGCCTCGAAGTCAAGTGATTCTGAAGCAAAAATTTAATAAAAAGTGGGTGTTACAGCAAGCCTAGCTGCAGTAAAACGTATTGTAAGAAGGGTCATGGCTTTAGCAATATTAAAAAATTAATAAAAACCATTCCAATTGTCACTCGTAAAGAAAACACCTCTTCAGTTTGCACATGAACACATGGTTATAAAAAGCAATATCAACATCTTGTTTTTTCGGATGAAAAAAAGTTTAATTTAGAAGGTCCAGATCGATATACATTATTTTATGATTTTTGAAAGGAAGAGCTCAACCTGAGTCGTCTGCATAGCTATGGAGGACGTGGGATGTAATGGGGGTAATTTCGTATTATGAAACAAGCGAACTTAAATTTCTTTCATATAGTAAGAATTGTAATGATTGTAATGCCATACTGGAAACAGCTTTTTTCACATTTCGGATATTTTTGAACCCTTGCCGTGGATATTTAAAAAATATAATGCCCCGATCCAAGTTATATCAAGTAATGCCGGATATGTTCCTTAATAAATCTTTTCTAAAACCTTGTAAAAAATTTTATAAAAATAAAAAAGTTACATGAAAAATGCATTTTGTTGTTCTTTTTGTCAATTAAAGATGATGAATCTATTCAAATGAGCCAAAAAAATATTGTTCAAAAACGTAGTGTTTTAGAAAAAAAATTATTAAAAATCGGTTATTAAGTATTGCACTAATGTTTGTCTATCTAGTGATACATAAGACATTATGCTATTAATTCAAATTTTAATAGTCCATTACTTTTTGCAAAAAATTAATTTGAATGTAAACAAAATAGTGAACCTATTTAAGTGAGCGGGAATTAACATATATAAATCATTATGCGATATTTTTACCGGATCGGTCCATAATTGGTCACAACTCCCACATAAGGATCATTTCCGAAAATAAATTAAATACATAAATTCATTGACAATAAAAGTTATCGGGATAAAATTATAAACATGAATATGTTTTGTATATATAAATATATAAATCAGTATACGGGATTTTTTCCAGATCTGTCCATAAATAGTCATAGTCCCCATATAAGGTTCACTTCCGAAAATCACTTAATACCACATATTCATTATTAAATGATTATATCCGGATAAAATTTAACATGAGCTATTCTGTGTATAGATAAATATTTCTGCTAGAATGTTTTGCAATTGATCGGTTATAGGTCGTAGCTCCCATATAAAGCCAAATATATCGTTTAAAAGGTCCGTATCCGAAAATCACTTAAAAAATTTTTTCTCGTCCTAATCAAAATAAGTTCTATATATGCATAAAAAAATACTAAATGACAGTACCCTCACTACGGAAGCAATAGGTACTTATGTCGAGTTATCTCATAATAGTTAAATGGGTTTTAATAAAAAGTAGCTTGCTGGTGGAGAGTATTTAAGATTCGGCATAGCCGAATATATCACTCTAACATGTTTTTTTTTTAAGTGAAAAAATTACGAATTTCTCACAGTTTAAGTTATTGGTTTTGTGAAAAAGATTTTCGCGGGAAATTACAAAAATATTGGATACCGGGATTTTTGTTATTATATGTGAAAATTATAAGAAAAGGCTATGAGTCAATATTTATTTAGCAATCAACTAAAATTCGGAATTTTTGACATTAATTTTCTGTCACACAGGTTTTTATTGTATAGAAAATTTTGAAATAAATACCTCTTCACCCTGATCATTTAGCTTTGCATTTATTACAATGTTGTCGGGATGTTTTGGAAATAATCCCAAGGTTGAACCGCTGGCATAGTACATATTATGCTCCCCAAGACGGAAATATCCCTCAACAACATTGTCAGTTAATGATATCCCAAATCCTTGCAGCATATCATTCAGTGCTGGAATATTAGATCCACCAGTATCTGGAATCCACCATTCTCTTGTATTTTCATCAAAAAATTTCATTTTATTCATTACAGATGAGTTATACCAATCCGCGAATATAATAATACCAAGACCAAGCTCAAATACATCTTCCTGTAATTTGTAAATTTCTTCATCAAAAAATTCTTCTTCTGGGTCAACAATTAATAATGTTCCATAATTTGACGCATTGAAACATGTGTAAGGCATTCCCAGTGTATCTATATAATAACCAAGATTTCTAAGGTGTTGATACATATCACGGAAATTTGTATGTATATGATCGCTTCTCCAATCCAAAGGGTCTGATTTAATTCGAAGATTGTCGCGTGGGATATAACCGGGTGGATATTGCAAGTTGTGGAATTGATCCCATAATATTCGTTTGTGTCTTGGTGGCTTAGAAACAATTTTGACGGTAATGGGAAAGATAATTGTAGTAGTATACAAAGAGTCATCAAATTGAGGGGTTTGAATTTTAACAGTTATATGACCTTTAGATTCACCTTCGAAGAAGCAGGCTTTATCATTAACAACTAAAAATAAAAAGTAAATATTGCTTTAGTAAACATTAATTTCTTCTCAAAATAATAAATATATTTTTTTAAATTATGAACGATTAATTTCTACACAGAAAAAAGTATTCAATATTTTTTTCCAATAAAGACGTTAATCAATATTAAATTTGAATTTAATTGTATTTTTAATTAATATGATTAATTTTTAATTTTCAGTTAATTAATAGTATCATTTTGATGATTAGAGCAAAATCAAAATTTGTTTTAATTAATATGAGCAATTTCATAATTGAAATTAATATTTATTTTTTTCTGTGTGCCTTTGACAAAACTATTTGCTATGAACAGGTAAAATTGGGTGTATAACTTGTTTTCCGAAAATAGAATGTCCAGTTACATATAGTTTAAAGATACAACTAGCAAAGATTTTGCTAGGTAGTTACAGAATTTCTACGTTCCAATGAACTAGTATATAACTTTTGCAGAAACTAGTTGTAGAAGTAAAGGCGATATCGTTATTTCCAATATTGTTCAAGATTCTGAAATTTTTCTGTATAAACCCATTCTAGAAATAGGTAAATCAGAAAAAATATTTCTGAACAAATTCTAAAAGTACTTCTGTGTTCAAAGCTAGATTAATATTAGTATATAATTAATTATATTATTATATAATTAATTATATTATTATATAATTAGTATAAAAAGTAAACATTTTATCGAAACAACTTTTACATTTTCTTTGACATATTTCAGAGTTTTTTCTCTCTTACTTTTTAATTTTAATTTTTTTCAATTAGATTTAGTATGAGAATTTTTGTTAATAAATATTTACTAATTTAAGAAGTACATTAATTTTATTATATGTATAATTTTAAAGTAAAAATGCGCGTTATAACCAGTGATTAAAATTACTAATATATTAGTAACCAAAATGCATATTTTCTCCTATGCATACGTATGTAATATTAAAATATAAATATATTTTATGAATATAATATATTTAATTGCTACCATTCGAAATATTTCTAGTATTTTTGCTAAAAATATTTACCCATACAAACTATTGCATATTACAGCTTACAGACAAATATAAAATGTTTTCACATACAATATATTACGCAGCAACTCGCTAACATATTTATAATACCCACATATATTTCATATGGCTTGCCTATAATATTAAAATATTTTCCTACACAAATTATTCGAAGTCAACAATATTGAAGCCATGCAAGCAGTAATATACGAACATGAAATGTACGCAAGCAGAGCATATATGTGCCGACGAAAACACGAAACAAAACGATAGTCGCGACTATCAGGTTACAATATTTTTACTATCAAACTTAAATATTATTTACTATAGGAAATGACTTATGGTCTAAAATTTAACATTTCATGTTGAACTTGAAAAATTATAAAATGTGAAAAATGTATGCAAGATATAACCAAATTTTATTTAGAAAATAATTGAAAACGTTTATATCTATGTATGTTTTATGTATATTATGGGAAAAATGTATGCATGAAATAACCAAATTTTAATTAGAAAATTTTTGAATTGAATTATTGAATGTATGTATTTATTAAATTTATGTTTAATTTTTATGTGGAGTATTAAAATGTATGTATTTGTATTGATTGTAATATAATTAGAAAAAAATTATATAAATACTTAGAGGATCATATGAATGTAAAAATATATTCAAATATGCAACACCATTTATATCTGGTTTTGTATATACATATGTATGTATGTAAGTATGTGTGAAACAATAACAAAAAACACATTCGACATAAAAATGACCTGTAACAGCACTTTTCTTTCCTACTTTTCACGCACATTCCATAACGGTGGATTACGATAGGTCATTTTTTCCCTGAATTGGTGGAGGGAAGAAGATATGTACGTGTGATGCAAAAATACATTCGTCATAAAAATGACCTGTAGTAGAAATTCTCTTCCTACTTTATCATTTTACGCACATTCCTTAACGATGGTTTACGCAAGATCCTTTTTTTTGCTTTACTTGAATTTGTGGTGGGGAGAAGAGGAAAGAAATATCATTATTATTTAGTCTCTCTCATGCAAATTCAAAAGGTTGGCAATGGCATATGCAAATTTATTAACACCTATATATTTTTTTCTTCGCGCCTGTTCATTCATTATTGTAAGATAATTGAGTGTATGTAATAATAATTTATAGAAATGTGACACATGCATATGAAAAACATACTTGTATATGTATGTAATACACTCATACATTTTTGTTGTTTTAACCTTTCACAATGTAAAATTACAAAAACAAACTTTTATGTTTTTATGTCCCCTCTTAATTTTTTGCTATCCTGTTACAAATTTCCTTCATTATTGATCATTTCATAGACACTACTAATGCATTACTACCTGTTTACAAACTTATTGTCTTCCTGTTACAAACAATATGTTTAAATATAGCCTGTAAAAACAATTTTTTACATATATACATATTTGAATATATTTTTACATTCATATGATCCTCTAAGTATTTATATAATTTTTTTCTAATTATATTACAATCAATACAAATACATACATTTTAATACTCCACATAAAAATTAAACATAAATTTAATAAACACATACATTCAATAATTCAATACAAAAATTTTCTAATTAAAATTTGGTTATTTCATGCATACATTTTTCCCATAATATACATAAAACATACATAGATATAAACGTTTTCAATTATTTTCTAAATAAAATTTGGTTATATCTTGCATACATTTTTCATATTTTATAATTTTTCAAGTTCAACATGAAATGTTAAATTTTAGACCATAAGTCATTTCCTATAGTAAATAATATTTAAGTTTGATAGTAAAAATATTGTAACCTGATAGTCGCGACTATCGTTTTGTTTCGTGTTTTCGTCGGCACATATATGCTCTGCTTGCGTACATTTCATGTTCGTATATTACTGCTCGCATGGCTTCAATATTGTTGACTGCGAATAATTTGTGTAGGAAAATATTTTAATATTATAGGCAAGCCATATGAAATATATGTGGGTATTATAAATATGTTAGCGAGTTGCTGCGTAATATATTGTAAGTGAAAACATTTTATATTTGTCTGTAAGCTGTAATATGCAATAGTTTGTATGGGTAAATATTTTTAGCAAAAATACTAGAAATATTTTGAACAGAACCATTTTTTAAATATGCATATTTTTAAATATGAGGTAAATGCATATTTATTGCAAAGTCAAAAATAAAAATATAAAAGCATCTACTAATATTTAAACTCTGGTTATAACAATCCTGTTTTGCAATTTTGCATGATTTTTAGCAAAATATTATGAACATATGGCATCGCTACAACATAAAAATAAGAGAACAATGTGAGGATCGCTAGAGAGCGCAGTAAAAATAGAATAGAATCTATCTCAACCACAATATCGCCAACCACAAGACGATATTTTGCTCTACATACAAAATGTATGAAAACTTATTGTCGAGAGCGGTTGTGGTTCCAATTGTAATTAAGCTGTAAGCTATAACGTTGCGGATTGAATTCTATTTTCACAGGTTTTCGTTCCATCACGGAACGGAACGTAGAGACTAACTGAGCCTTTATGTGGTTATAAAATTACGCTTGTATTTATAAAACAAATCTTATTTTGCTTTTAATAGTTAAAGCACACTTTAAAAACCATTAATAAAATTGTGATATTCATAAACAAATAAAAAAAATATTAACTATTGAGGTGTTTTATGTTTAACTTGGCAGCACTGTACAATTTGGCTGTCATTTTATGTATTAGTGTTGCTACAATTAGGATAAAATATTCGTTGATTTAGTTTTCTTAATTTCATATTTTTGTTTATAATAGATTTTTGACAATAAAAACGAACTTTTAAGAAAAATTAATATTTGTTACATATGAGAGATGCTAATCAAATTATTGCAAGTTCGCCAAATTTTCCCGAACGTTAATTAAGACTTTTATGTAATTATGAAAATTTTTTATAATCTAATAGTTTACCAGATGTACGAAATTTTGTATTTAATTCATATAGAAGGTGAAAGTCCGCCCGTTAATCTCTAAATGTCAAAGTTCTTCATGTAAAATTTTAAGATTCTAGCTCTTATACTTTTCAGATATACAAATTTTTCTATTTAATTCATATGGGGGCTCCAAGCCCCCAAATTAAAGTCCGCCTTTTTTCTCCAAAATGTTCAGATGAGTATTAAGGTTCTTCGTGCAAAATTTGAAGAATCTAGTTCTATGAGTTTCCCAGATAAACCAAATTTTGTATTTTATTCAGATGGGAGGTGACAAACACTCCATTGAAAGTCCTCCCATTATTAAATGTTCAGATGAATGTCAAAGTTCTTAATGTAAAACATGAAGATTCTAGCCCTAATAGTTTCTCAGATATACGAATTTTTCTATTTAATTCATATGGGGGTTCCAAGCCCCTCCAGATGAAAGTCCGCCCTTTTTTCTCCAAAATGTTCTGATAAATATTAAGTTCTTCGTGAAAAATTTGAAGAATCTAGATCTATTAGTTTCTCAGATAAACGAAATTTTGTATTTAATTCTTATGGGAGGTGCCAAACCCCCATTAAATGTCCGCCCGTTATTCTCAAAATGTTCACATGAATATTAAAGTTCTTCATGTAAAATTTGAAGATTCTAGCTCTAATAGTTTCTCAGATATACGGGTCTTTCTATTTAATTTATATGGGGGCTCCAAGCCCTCCAGATGAAAATGCGTCCTGTTTTTTGAAATAAGTATTAAAGTTCTTCGTGCAAAATTTTAAAAATTTAATTCTATTAGTTTCCCATATAAAGGAATTTTTGTAATAATTTCGAATGGGAGGTACCGCTCCCCTCATTGGTAGTCCGCCAATTTATAACCCAAAATGTTTACATGGATGTTAAAGTTCTTCGTGCAAAATTGTAGGATTCTAGTTGTAATAGTTTCCAAGATAAACGAATTTGTGAATTTAATTTATATGGAAGGTGCCACGCCCTCTGCTGCTAGTCCGCCAACTTTTTATCCTAAATAATCATATTGACTCTGAAGTGGCTCCGACAAAATTTGAGGACTCTAACTGTTATATTATCTCAGATATACTGATTTAATATTTTCTTAATATGGGCGTGGCTCCTCGCCCACTTGAAATTTGAAGAAAATCGGTTCAGCCGTTTAGTAGTCTATAAACTTCAAATATACATTAATAAATGTTTATTTAGTTCAGATGTATAAATATAACATATAATTTCTAATTATTATTAAAAGTATCCAAAGAATAGTAATCAACTCATTTATGGATGATCTGGAACAATTTACCGTATGAAGACGTTGTCATCCTTGGAGACTCGCTGATTGCATGAAGACGTTTGGACTCACACCTACAAATACCTCAACACCCACACACACAAATTGGCTACATTTTTTTGGAGCAAGAATTCAATAAAACTAATTGGTGATCTATAGAAGAAGAAATATCTTTCCTAGAACAGAATGTCACTGATTTATATGATCGAACAGTTCCTTTGAAAATTAATAACGTTGTACATAAAGCCAGACCATGGTTCTCGAATGAAATCAAGCTGTCTATTAATCATAGAAATATTGCGTATTGCCGATGGAAAAGATACAAAACTATACAATTACACCATGCATATCGTTCTGCTACAAATGTAACAAATAAACGAATTAGAGATGCGAAAATCGCTTATTACTCCACTACTCGAATGAAATCAAGCTGTCTATTAATCATAGAAATATTGCGTATTGCCAATGGAAAAGATACAAAACTATACAATTACACCATGCATATCGTTCTGCTACAAATAAACGAATTAGAGATGCGAAAATCGCTTATTACTCCACTAAGTTCTCTAACTCAATCGGATCTAAAAAAACCTGGCAAAATATTCGAGAAATTTTTAAAGGTAAACAAACAAACTATGATAGCATCAATGTCGACGCTGATGTCATCAATGAAAAATTTGCAAACTTGCCTATGGTTGAAGCTGACTTAGATTTTTATTCCAACCGCTTTGGCAACACAGTCAATATTCGTAATGAACTTAACTTCTTTGGAGTTAATCAAATAGATGTCTGGAATAGTTGTATGGCAATAAAATCTAACGCTGCTGGTTCTGATGGAATAAATCCTAAGTTTTTAAAAATACTATTGCCTCAACTTCTGCCCTTTATTACACATATATTAATAAAATCATTTCCACCTGTCACTACCCATCAAAATGGAAAAAAGCTAAAATTATACCTATTCAAAAATCTAAGTCCGATTACAGACCCATAGCAATCTTACCATTTCTGTCCAAAGCCTTTGAAAAGCTTCTTCATACTCAAATTACGTCCTTCTTAAATAACAATAATCTGATTACTGATCGACAGTCCGGGTTTAAATCATATAATAGTTGCTTAACGGCTCTTATTGATGTAACGGAAGACATTAGGAGAGAAGTACACTGAAAATAATCCATGCCTAATATACACGAAAAATGTTGTACATTGTACGAAATGCTTCGTGGTTTCGCACCACGAAATTCTTTCGTAATATATATGAAATTGTACGAAATATTTTAGTAAAATGCAAAATAATTTTATATAATTTTAGAAAAAAAAATTGTTCATTTTACTATTTTTTTTAAAGACATAAATATTTTAGTTCTTTTAAAATAATTATTGTAAATTTAGAAAAAGATTGCGAATTGAAAAAACCAAATTTTTAAAAATTTTACAGGAAATTAGGCAGCTAATTTCCTATAAATTAAAAATTACGTTTAATTTAACTCCCTTAAAATTACGAAAATAACAAAAAAAAAATCGTAACAAAATAATTTTTTTGTGAAATCAAAAATAATTCTTGTATATTACTAAATAATCTTGTTACGAAAAAAATTCGTTACTTTCGTTAAATATTACATGCCTTAACGAAATTATTTTTGTAAAAAAACAAAGTTTCTTAATATATACGAAAAAAGATATTACGACAGGTTTTCGTAAAATTAGAAAAGCGGTTGATTAAACAATATTTCGTATTATACACGAAATTTTCGTATATATTACGAAAAAAGTAGTTACGAAATTTTTTTCGTAAAGTTAAGCATGGATTATTTTCAGTGTAGATAAAAATAACGTCATATTACTAGTTCTGTTAGATCACTCCAAAGCCTTCGACACCATTGACCACTCAATCCTGGAATTCAAACTGCACACCTTTTTTAACTTCTCATCTACTCGTTCATTGTTATCATATTTAACTAACAGATATCAGTATATACACACATCTACATAAGACTCAAAATGCTTAGGAGTAAAAAGAGGCGTCCCTCAGGGGTCAATAATTGGACCACTTTTATTTTCTCTATATGCGAATGATTTGCCTGCTCAACTTAAATATTGTAAAATCAGAATGTATGCCGATGACGTCCCAATTTATATCAGTTGTAAATCAACATCAGTGAATGAATATATATCAAAGCTAAATAAAGATTTGCATCGAATATATCTTTGGGCTACATCAAATGGTCTTAGTATAAACCCAAATAAATCCAATTGCATAGTCATTACGAAAACATCAATAATAACATCCTTGCCCAAATTATATTAAATAACCAACACTTTAACATTGTCAAATCTACTAAAAACCTTGGTATCATCTTTAATAACAACCTAAACTGGAAGGACCATATTACATATGCGTGCGGTCGCACATACTCTATGCTTCGAACTCTTTGGAAACACAACACTACACACCCACTAAAATAAGATTACTTCTCGCTAAAACATACCTTATCTCAACATTGTTATATGGTGTGAACTCTTTGCAAATTGTGATTCCACTAGTTCCACAAAACTAAAAGTAATTTTTAACAATATCACCCGTTATATCTTTAACTTAAAAGGTCGAAATAATGTATCCTCGTTTTCCAGCCAAATTTGTGGTACCTATATCATTTCAAAATCTAATGAAATCTAAAGTATTATTGATGTTAGACCGAATAATATATAACCAGCAACCTGACCATCTTTACAATCGCCAGTTTCAAGATCGAAAAGAGATAGAGGACTAAATACATTTCAATATAACAGCCTAATATGTGAATGGCAATTATATATCAATGCTACCCGCCTTTGGAACACTTTACCTAATAGCGTACAAACAACTAGCAATGTTAAGACCTTTAAGAAGTTAATTATTAAAGATTTTTCAAATTAGTTTACTTTTGTTTGTTATTTTGTAATGCTGTCAATTTGATTGGAATAATTTTGTAACATTTTCTCATATCTTTGTCATTTAAATTTTTATTTCATAACTAATTTTTATGCTGTAATATAAGTCTACAAGTCTTGTGCATAGGATTTCGATAAATAAATAAATAAATAAATATCCGAATAACGGATATTTTGCGACAAAATAAGCACTATTGCACATTTTCTTATTTTTACTTATTTTAATTGAAATTTTTGATAAATTTTTGCAAATAATGATAAATTTCTTTTATATATGATTAATTTTAATGCCGGCAAATATATTTTTCATTGGTAAAACACTAATCAATATAATTTACATGATTAATACTTTATGACATTATATTTAACCAACAAACTTTGAAAAAGGCCAATTGGAATATTGTCAAATATTCGTATATTAACCCATTCGTTCCCACTGTACTCGCTTGGGTACAAAAAAACAACCTGTTTTATAATGCTAGATTACCCATATTACTGAGTTTTTTGTAAAATTTGATTTTTGGAACATTACTTTAGGATCTAAAGAGTAAATGTACCGAATTTTAAAGTCATAAAAACATAACGGTAAATTTTAAATAATTTTTTTGTCAACAGTGTTTAAATTTTTCGATTTTTCACCCCTTTCATTGCAATTTGATGTCAAACTCTTTCATTTTGAGTTGAATGGATTAGAATTTTACAGAAAAATAAAGTAAACAGATCATATATCTTAATTATCTATTAAGGATGTTTATGTCCTTTTGGTAAATATTTTAGAAGGCTTGTAGGTGCTACTGATTATCTTTATAATAAAATCAGTTCACATTTAGATTTTTCCATTATTTTTACAAATATTTCCAAGAAATTGATGAAAAAGGAATTGATAAATACAGTTTATTACTGGAGGATCTACCAGATAACACTTTTGGTGAATGGGAAGTATATGACAGTAGTGTTAGTGAAGAATACATCCCATATGATGAATTTTAATTAATTTTTGCACTGAATACGGTAATACACAGAGAATTTTAATACAGAGAATTTCAATACATTTCATAATTAATCTAATGGAAAAATTCTCAATACTAATTGATTAGATTTTTTATGTACCAAAATATTAAAAAAAATCAATTAAATTATTTTTTAAAAATAATCGTAATGATTATTTAATTCTCTGGTATAAAATTTCTGATTATTAATTGATTACGATTAAAATTAATCTAAAAATAATCAGGATTAATTTAAATTAATGAAAATAATCAAAAATAATCAGAATTAATCAAATAATTAATTTGATTATTTTCAAGGACTAATTTTGATTATTTTTGATTAATTTCAATATATTTGGTACAATTCTCTATCTTTTTACATTACGAATAATGGAAACCTGTTTTTCAAGTTACACACTATTCGATTACATGACTATTTTTATTGAAAACAATATATTTATCAAGTTTATTTCGATTGAAAATCTTGATCTCAGTACAACATATTAGAAAAAAATTACTGCAATCTTTTCGAAATGGGTCTCAAAAAATCCATAATTTATAGCGGATTACCGGAAATATATTTAAATTTTTCTTAGAGTTTTTTTTTTGGGAGAAAATTATACTAAATATATGGAAAATAATCAAAATTAATCAAATTTAATCCTTGAAAATAATCGACTAATTTTTTGATTAATTTTGATTTTTTTTTTTTGATTATTTTCATTAATTCCAATTAATCTCTGATTATTTTTAGATTATTTTTAATCGTAATCAATAATTAATTAAAAAAATTTAAAATAATCGTTAATTAATCATTATTTTACATTTTTAATAAAAATAATCTAATTAATAATGATTACGATTATTAATCATTATTTTACAGCTATGATTTATACCCATATTGTCTCGCTGTACCCATCCGAGTACAGGCCAAAAATCGCATTTCCAAAATTTAAAATTTTTTGTTTTTAAATTTTATTTTAAATTAACCCATAATAAGATATATTTTGCAACAAAAAATTTAAATTTATTGATTTTAAGATGGTTGGGTTGGGATCTAATGGGTTAATATATTAATGCCTAGATTTATGTGCAAAAGTGGTGCGCTATGCATTTAAGCGTTAATTTGAGCATGTTTTACACAGACAGACGGACATACATAGCTAAATCGAATCAGAATTGCATAAGGACACACAATATTCATACATATGTTTATACCTTCCCAATGGTAAAAATACACATTTGTTTAATTCACAATCGATATTGTATCGTTGTATGCGTAGTATTTCAGCAGCTGCTACAATAGTCTTAACAATTGGTTGGTATTTTCTATGCAAAAGTTCTATACAACTCCTACGACAATTTTTCATATGTTTTTCGATTGTTATAAGAAAAACATATGTTAGTGTTGTCAATTCTTTATTTCAGCATATAAACAAAAAATTCAATCGATTTTGGCATAAAAAACGATAAAGTGGTAACACAAAAATCACAAAAAGACAACTGTTTACCAAAACAAACAAAAAATATTTTATTAAAAACTGTTTATTTATTAGTTTAAAATGTGGAATAAAGAAAATAAAAGAATTTCAAATTCAAAGAAATTAATTTGGTTTATTTCGCTTATTTAATATTATTTGATTTTTTATTTTTTGACATTGTTATGAATGTTTGTTTTGATTGTTTTTTTTTTCGTTGAGAATATAAACTTAAGACTTGCTGCAAATATCTGTTCACAATCACTGTTACTACACTTTAGTAGGTACATATACAATTCCCAGCGGTAAAAATACACATTATGTACTCGCTTATCTAAGCGATATTTCATGGCAGTCAGTGGTGATGCTTTCACTTATTCTTCCACATAGATTTAACATAAAAGTGTCTTAGGCTGCCTCATCAGTGTTCTCTCGCGTAGAATATAAGCCACAATATCATTAGGGCAAATTAAAATTTCACTTACATAATGTGTGGAGTTCTAAGTGAAGTTAATGATACGCTTATAAACGTTTACAAATAAGAATGTAATGTAAGTAGATTACAATCCACAGTGGGGCAGAATGGAAATTTTTTGGAAATAAATCTGGCATTTCTAAACGGCTGATCCGATCGGGATAAAATTTGGCGTGAGCATAGCCAAGGAGTATTCGAGTTTAAGTTTTGAAGTTGAACCCTGCAGATGCCCCAGGGACGGCGCTGTGGCGGCTCAAAGTAGGGTACCTACGACATGTAAAATTTTTAAACTCGTGCCATTTTTTGTTTTTCACCCAAATACAAAGATTTTTATATTTTGTGAAAAAACATGCTTGGACATACTACTTATCTCTTATAATATCCGAGTTATAGGCATTTAAAAATTTAGTGATACAAAATTTACCATACCTTGGTCCGCCTTTTTTTGAATACCGGGTGTAATTTTCAATTTTTTCTTGTTAGTTAGACAACAAAATTTCCAATAATATACAAAAAATTTCAGATCAATATCATTTACAGATCCAAAAATATACGTTTTTTAATTTAAAAATTCAAAAAATTTTAGATTTTTGCCGTTTTTTCCCCAAAAATGTGTCTTAACTCTTTTATTAATAAAATAAAATTTTCTTTAAGAACATATAACAATTTTATAGTTTTCTAAAAGGTATGTTTACGCAGAACGCTTTAGCGTAAAAAACTTGTTCTATTTTTTGAAAATGTTGCCACTGCGTCCTTCCGAATATGACCTATTTTTTATCAAAACTTCAACTTTGGGCGACATATTCTAAAATCCCAAAGCTGAGATCAGAAAACTGAAAGCAGTTTTGGAAACCTCAATATGTTTTCTATTTACTCCAAAACTATTTTCCCAGCCCTGAAAGAAATGTGGACCCTATGGGCAAAAAAGTAAAAAATCCCATTTTTGGGATTTTCATTCCTATTTTTGGGAATTTCGGGATGCCCTTTGACCTTTTCAATTTTTTTTTTGCATTTTCTTATTTGAAATGACAAATTTAACAAGCGTTGAAAATTTCATTGAGTTTTGTTCATAAATAAAGATTTTGTCATATATTACAAATTTGTTTAATTTCTAAAACTATGATTTATATCAAAATTTTAATAGGGTCGCAGAAGCTACAACAATTTAGTCCATATTTGTCCCTTAATATCATTTTTTAGTTAGATATGGAAATTCTCGACCCTTTACAAAAAATTTCAAGCCAATATCTCAATTACATTCAAAAATATGTTCATTTAAACCTGTTTAAATTTATTTTAGTATTAAGCATGACAGAACATACATTTGGTGTTGAATAAAATATTTGGACAATTTTTAAAAATTATTTAGTTAATTATTTTATTAAAGATTATAAAATTGTATATACAATAAAAAAATATAATTTTATTATGAGCCACGCACAACAACACCTAAATCACCCCACACAAACCACCTTTCCCGCCCACCGAAACATAAAACACAATTTAATACAATATCATCAGTTAGTATAATAGCTATTTTTATTTGAACTGTTTATCTTAAACATAATACAATTAATTCTTACAACCTACTTATATAGTTAATTCCTAACACTACTTATTTTCTATAAAATAATCTGTCATATCGGTATACATATCCAGAAGGTAATATAAGTCCTTTAAATCTTCCTTGTTTTGAGATGATATAGTTTCATAACAAATCCATCTTTTTCGCATAGTTGAAAGAACAGCATCAGAAGATAGAAGTAAACTATTAAAAATATCTTCATTCTGTGATTGCCTGGAGCATTTTCTTCAGCTGAATAATTGAACATGCTTAAAATCCCGATTCCTCGCTTCCTGGGCTTCTTCTGTTAACTCTCCAAGTGGAAGAATATTCGATTCAATTATTATTTGACCATGACACAATACTTTGTGTACTGTTGGTGTTAGTTCCCTCCATGGATACAGAGATACGAGTAATTTAGAAATTTCAGATGTATATTCCCCAAATCGATTTCCATTAATTTTATGTTTACTATTCAGTGCCATTAAAATAGTGTTAACTCTTCGAAGCAACTCCTTGTCGATTCCAGTTATTTTTGAAGTAATTTCAAAATCACGAAAAAAACCTTCTCGCCGTATTACCATCATTTGTACTACCGCAACTTGGAAGTGGTTTGTCGATGTTTAATCCCATCTGAACTTTAAATTCTTCTTGGATTCTATGTGTAAAAAGTAATCCAAAAATCGTATTCTGGCATGAAGTGGTGAAATTCCGAAAGACAGAACTTCTTCATTAATACTTCTGCTTTTGTTTATATTTGAGAATTGCGACTTTTTCTCATTACATATTGAGCATCTCCAGAAGGAAGAAGTTTCTGTTATGGCATTGCTGACCTTTCCATCAAATTATTTTTATGCAAATGGGCTCCAGTGCATTTATTTCATCTTTTAAATATTCCACTAAATCTTTTGTTGTTTTCTTTGACTTCTTTATATATTCAAATCCAATGGGTCTACAAAAATTTTTTGAACCCGGAGTTGTATTGATCCATATATCTTCAAATGAATTTCCGATGCTTGACGATGATGGATTAAGGGAATATGAACGAATTCGTAATGGCACTAATGATGACATAAATACACTTTTGTAGTCTGCTAATGTCCGACTTCCACAAGCTTGTATGTATTCTGGAAGTGCTGATAAACCGTCACATCCCCACTTACATATTAAGACAACATCACAGTTATGAATTTTCCTTAGTTGGTCTTCTGAAAAGTTTGACACAATTCTTAATGCTGTGTTTTCGAGCAAAGATGATATATCAATACAAGCTTCCACATCATTAACAGCAATAGGTGATGGTAGGATAGTTTGTTTTTTTCCTGGATCGCCTTGTATGATGGTAATATATTGTGTCCTTTTTCATGCAGAGCTTTCCTTAATATTTGGTACTTATTTCGACTGAGACCCAGTTCCAACATAAGCGCTATTGCTTCCTCTTCAGTAAAATTTGACTGTGATGTTGGAGTTGGTATACTTTCCACAATTCGCTTAAGTCGTTTTGGTGATGCATTAGGAAGAATAGTTGCAATATGTACGACATCCATAGGTTGGTTTTCCTTTTTCAGCATTTCGTTAAATGTATCAGCAATTTCCTCATTTAAGATTGAAAAAAGTTTTTGTGTGACCCTCTTTTTTTTTTTTTTGACCTTGAACATAAGTCTTCGTATGACTTGCAAGGTGCTCCTGTTGATGTGTTGTAAGTTGAGATTTCCGTAGTAGTTTCCATCCAACTACAAAATTTCAATCGAAATTTCTTTTGATTTCCATCCACAGACTTACTTTTTACATCAAAAAGTTTTAAAAAGTTTTCAATTTTTGATATGCCTGTTTTGTCTACTTTTCTACTATATGTAGTTTTTATATAATTTGAAATGTCTTCAATTCTTTCTGGCCCTTTTGAAGATACACTCCATAAAACGGAACACAACTCTTCGTACTTTAAAGTAATCTTCATTGTAGATTTATTAAATATGGTACTTAAAATCTGAGAAGTTTACTTATATACCAATTCTTGTCATTTCCGATACAGGTATTCCAAAGTAAAAAATTACGAATTGTCTACCTATTAACATTTAGGACTATATTACTATAACCTGTAATTCAGTCATTGCTATTTCTTATTAGTGAATGAATCGAAATTATCATTACCTGTATATTTTTACCTACATGATCATAAACGAAACAGAACGAAATGATCTGTCGAAAAAATTTAGGTAAAAAATAGTTATAAATTTTTGAAAATTTAAGCATAATAGGACCTTTCAATTATAAGGATAAGCAAACAAATAGAAAATAGGTAAATATAAGATTTAAATATGTTCTGCCATACTTAATACTAAAATATGAAAAAGATGAAATTAAAGGACACAGGTTTAAATGAACATATTTTTGAATGTAATTGAGATATTGGCTTGAAATTTTTTGTAAAGGGTCGAGAATTTCCATATCTAACTAAAAAATGATATTAAGGGATAAATATGGACTAAATTGTTGTAGCTATCTGCGACCCTATTAAAATTTTGATATAAATCATAGTTTTAGAAATTAAACAAATATGTAATATATGACAAAATCTTTATTTATGAACAAAACTCAATGAAATTTTCAACGCTTGTTAAATTTGTCATTTCAAATAAGAAAATGCAAAAAAAAAAAATTGAAAAGGTCAAAGGGCATCCCGCAATTCCCGAAAATAGGAATGAAAATCCCAAAAATGGGATTTTTTACTTTTTTGCCCATAGGGTCCACATTTCTTTCAGGGCTCGGAAAATACTTTTGGAGTAAATAGAAATATTGAGGTTTCCAAAACTGCTTTCAGTTTTCTGATCCCAGCTTTGGGATTTTAGAACATGTCGCCCAAAGTTGAAGTTTTGATAAAAAATAGGTCATATTCGGAAGGACGCAGTGGCAACATTTTCAAAAAATAGGACAAGTTTTTTACGCTAAAGCGTTCTGCGTAAAGATACCTTTTAGAAAACTATAAAATTGTTATATGTTCTTAAAGAAAATTTTATTTTATTAATAAAAGAGTTAAGACACATTTTTGGCAAAAAAAACGGCAAAAATCTAAAATTTTTTGAATTTTTAAATTAAAAAACGTATAATTTTGGATCTGTAAATGATATTGATCTGAAATTTTTTGTATATTATTGGAAATTTTGTTGTCTAACTAACAATTGAGTCCATTTGGTTCAAAATTACGCCCGGTATTCAAAAAAAGGCGGACCAAGGTATGGTAAATTTTGTATCACTAAATTTTTAAATGCCTATAACTCGGATATTATAAGAGATAAGTAGTATGTCCAAGCATGTTTTTTCAAGATCTCATCGAGCGCTTTCACAAAATATAAAAATCTTTGTATTTGGGTGAAAAACAAAAAAATGGCACGAGTTTAAAAATTTTACATGTTGTAGGTACCTACTTTGAGCCGCCACAGCGCCGTCCCTGGAGCATCTGCAGGGTTCATCTTCAAAACTTAAACTCGAATACTCCTTGGCTACGCTCACGCCAAATTTTATCCCGATCGGATCAGCCGTTTAGAAATGCCAGATTTATTTCCAAAAAATTTCCATTCTGCCCCACTGTGCAATCCTATTTGCATTTGTAAGTTAAGTTTGTAAGCCTTCAGATTTTGTTAAAGAAAACATTTATTTTTATTTTAAATTTATTTTAAAATTATGAAAGTTTATTTAAAAATTATTATCAAATAAAGTTAATATGTATTATAATTAAAAAAATATAATTTAACAATTTTAACGAAAATAAATAAAATTAATCATAATTTTCTTTTGAAATTTCCTTTACAGCTTCTGTAATCAAATAAGAGGAAATTGTCAGTATTAAAACTAGAATATATGATATAATTTTGCCTTAATTTTCCGTTCATTTATGTAGATCACCATAATTATATTACATTTTTACAATAAAATAACTTTTTTAACAAAACACAACTTCGCTTATAAAAGATCAACTTTAAACTGACATAGACACAAATAATTCTGCTTTTCATTTATACAAAAGGAAAAAAAACGATACTTAATTTTTTTTTAAAGAAATAAAAACTAAAAACAACATTAAAACGGCAGCTAACTCTCTAGTTAAATCGTAATCTTTGTTACCATTAGAGTGCATGATATGTTGGATTACGCATACATTGCACTCAATTACATTTCAATTACCGCTGGGTTGTTGAGTTTGAGATTAATATTTCTCACTGCAACACACAGAATAGCCAACAAAAAAAGAAAAACTACAAAATTACTTATAAATAAATGTGCCACAACTAATTTCGTTTCTTACAAACTTTACTGCTGTATTTGTAAAAACTTATTTTAGGTTTATTAAACCATTTTCGCAAAATTCAGGAAATTCGTATTCATAAACGTCAAATAGCTTAAAACACCTTCAATAAACCATTGAAAAATATATGAATTTTATTGTTGGCTTAAAGATAAAGATTAGGTCGACCTTAATAAGTTGATTTTTACAATTTTTTCTCAGATAAAGCGGTATTTTAGGGTATTTTAGGTTGATTAGCGAAAACTAATTATGGTTTGGAATAAAATCCAAAAATATATATATAAAATATATTTTAAACGATTATATTTTGGGGAAAAACTCAAATCTATAGTAGGCATTATTATATTAATACACGAATATTTGACAATATTCCAATTGGCCAGACCTATTTTTTAAACATTTTGGAAAAGCCCGTCTGTCAACCAAATGATGGACAAAATCATTTGATTTGCCTTTTTCAAAGCTCGTTGGTTAAATATTATGCCATAAAGTAATTAATCATGTAAATTATATTGATTAGTGTTATACTAATGCAAAATATATTTGCCGGCGTTAAAATTAATCAAATATCAAAGAAATTTATCAATATTTGCAAAAATTTATCCAAAATTAGAAGGAAAATAAGTAAAAATACGAAAATGTGCAATAGTGATATTTATTTTGTAGCAAAATATTTGTTTTACAACTTAAGTTTTTGACAACAAATAAATAGGTTCTTGTTGAATGAGCTACCGCTTTATATACCAATTTTACGGAACCATGATCTCGAGAATGACAATAATTATAAAACATAAAAACATCTTTAAATAGTATATGGGGAATTTCATGTCAAGTGACCCATCTAAAAAATCGATTTTGACGAAATTTGCACTAAGGATAGTACATTGGATAGTAGGTCAGACACAAATTTTCAGCTCTATCAGTCAAGAACTGCCGGACTTAGAAGGAGTTAAAGTTGGACATTTTGGTCACACAGGGTTTTATTGAAATGAGGGTAACTTTTCACCTATTCGTCCTAGCAAAAATTGTTCACAGGAGTTTAGATAGCTATTTCTTCATTCTTTCCAAAAAATTTTTTTTAATTTTTTTAAATTTAAAAAAAATTTTAATAATTTAAAAGAAAGTTTATACAATTTCCTTGAAGGGCTTTATAGTCCCATAATGAGATGCGAGTAGGATATCTATCGAAAAACTTATTTTCTAACTCAAGAATAATTTTTTTTTCAATATTTGGCACTTATTTTTCCCCTATTTTTTCAAAATGGAAGTTTTTGTTGTATTTTTTTTTAATTTTTTTGGAAAGAATGAAGAAATAGCTATCTGAACTCCATTGGACAATTTTTGCTAGGACCAATAGGTGAAAACTCGTTTGAATAAACCCCTGTATGACCAAAATGTCCAAATTTGACCCCCTCTGACTCCGGCAGTTCTCGACCGATAGAGCTGAAAGTTTGCGTCTGGTCTACTATCCCATAGTACTAACCTTGATGCAAATTTCCTTGATTATATATAAAAAAATATTTTTATGAAAAATTAATTTTCTAAAAAAGAGTATATGGGGGCGAGCGTCAATGGTCCGATCCTCATAAAATTTGATGAATGAAAGTATTATTGTGTAAATTATATTAATTCTAAATGTTATCGTGTGGTAATCTTTAAAGTGAATTATGGACGTTAAAAGCATTTTCTGAAATATATTTTGTATGGGGCTAGGGTGAGAGAGATGTGTGTGCCAAATTTCGTCATGTTATCAGTTTATATGGATACACATATGGACAGTCTCAGAAAGTAATTCTGAGCCAATAATTTGAGGGTGAAATGGATCAATATTTTTGGACGTTACAATCATCAGCAGAAAAGCATAATACCCTCCCCATTATAGTGGTGTAGGTTTAAAAAAAAATAACTAACCCCCGTTTTCACAATGTCTAGTTATTTTTTAACTTTAATATATACTGACAGTTCTCATACTAAAATTGTATTAACTGGAAGAATAACCACCAGTTAAACGATAACTGGAGATGGTGAAAATTGGGGTAAAACTCTTTAAAATGTAATATCAAAGTTTCAGAGATGGAACCTAGTATTTTTTGTTAGAATTTTTGAAATAAATATCAAAAAATGTTAAATATGTATGTAAATATCAAATTTATTGTAAAAATATTTAATACAAAGAAAACAAAACACAATTTGTGTTAGAACAAGTAAGAAGTCTATATTTGCCGAATCGTATATACGCTTCACCATAGTGTATTTAAAAAATATTAATTTTATGAAATTTCAATTTATTTAATTTTCCCGACTACACCTATATTACTTTAGCAATTGCAAAACAAGTAAGAGTGTTATATTCGGCTATGCCGAAACTTATATACCCACCATCAAATCGTATGCCGTAAAAGGAATGCTCCTCTGTAAGTATCAGGGAGATGAGGCTTCAATCAATTCTTCGAACTTCGAATTAACAAAATATTAATTTTTAAAAACAAAATATTTTTGTCCAATTTTTTAACAATGAACATAAATAAAATTTGGTAGAAAGATTTCGAGTCGTATTCGAATTTCATTGCTGTTCTCGTATTTTTAATTTAGTCGGAAGCATAAAAGTAATTATCTGAAGGGGACCTTATGTGAGGGTAGGGATAATTATGAATCGATACCCATAAAATTGTGAATAAGTGTGAGTAACCGACCCATTCTCCATGAAAATAGGTAGGAAGATTACGTTTCTATAAAAGTTGCTTATGTCAAATTTCCACCCTATTGTCTTATTTGTAAGCCAGTAATGAGCGTTAAAATCATTTCTTGGCTCCATATGTTCAGTTATGGAGCCATTCTCAAAAAAATTGATAGAGGCATTTTAGCTTGTATGAAATCTATTTTTTGTCAAATTTCATCGCTGTACACATATTTTTAAAGGAACTTTAATAGGGGGTAGGGTGAATTACCGACCCATTCCGTATTAAATATGGTAGGAAGATTACGTTTCTATAAAAGTTGCTTGTGTCGAATTTCTTCCGCTAAGTCAGTAATAAGCGTTTAAAGCGTTTTTTGATAGGACCTTATGTGGGGGGTAAGTTCAATTATGGACCGATCCACATAAAATTTGGTAAAGAAATTTTGATGCATATAAAACTTAATTATGTCGAATTTTATCGCTGTACTCGTATATTTAAGCCAGCAATGAGCGTTGAAGTCGTTTTCTGAAGGGGACCTTATATTGGTGCAGGGTCAATTATGGACCGATCCTCATAAAATTTGGTAGAGAGATTTTGTTGTATATAAAACTTATTTATGTCGAATTTCATCGCTATACTCGTATTTTTAAAACAGTTATGACTGTTAAAGCAGTTTTGCGGGGGGCCACTTGTATGGGGGCTATGCGAAATCGTGGACAGATATTGCCCATTTGCAATACCAAACAAACATTACCTATAAAAAATATTTGTGAAAAATTTTAACTCTTAGCTCTTTCCGTTCGAACCCTATCGTGCTTTCAACAGACAGACGGACGGATATGGCAAGATCGTCATAGAATTTAATAAGGATCCAGATGTGTTACAAAAGGTGTGACAAAATCAATATAACCCCCCCCCCCCCTCTTGTTGATGGTTGGCAGTGTTGCCTCAAAAAAAAATTTCTAACCAAAATTCGAACAAAGAATAACCAAATTAAGAAAAAAGTAACCAACATTATTTTTATTTATTTCATGTTTACATTTGGATATGAAGAAATAAATTAATTTTGGGGATACTTATATTTACTGGTATTATGAAAACAGTTATGAACGTTAAAGTGATTTTCTAAAGGGGACCTTGAGGCATAGGGTCAATTATGGACCGATTCTCAATGACAGATAGGTTTTAGTTCCTTGATTATGTTGAATTTTGTTGTTATATTAGAGTTTTGTGTAAAATTTTCTTAAGGGACAGGATCAATTATATATGTCGATCCACATAAACGTTCACAAAAACATTTCGGCTTCCATAAAACTTCTTTAGGTCAAATTTCATCGCTATACATGCTTTTTTAAGCCAATTACTAGCAATATGGCGGCGAGATGAAATCGTTGACCGATATTTCCCATTTTTAATACCAAACAAACTAGGTCAACCAAAAATATTTTAGCTTTCTATCTTGTTGCCTTTCAAGTCTATCGTTTTTTTACAGACTTTTGTGGGTCTATGACCAATATTTACAAATTGTCGAAGATCGATCTGTCGTCATCGCCCGCATTGTAAACGGATTGATCGACATCGACTAAAATTGACACTTCCGTGTAAGAACGACCTGTTTAAGGCGCCAACATAAAGGAGAACAAGGGAAGTCACTTGTCATCGACACAGCGAACAAAAAACATCAACAATAACTAAACCAAAAACTAAAACATAAAAAAGGAAAATTGAACATTGTGAATCGAAAAAAACATTTATTGTACAAAATAGCAATAATATCACCCTCAGTAAAACATAATTAAAAACAATTTTCAATTGTTGAAACAAAATAAAAGCTTTTACAAAATAAAAAAAAAACAATTTACAAACAAGTGTTATAAACACCAACAACATAAACATACTAAGTGCATCGCACAAACAACAAAAGTGTAATAACAACAAACATGCATAACTCAAAAATAAAGCATTTTCAAATTTCTTTAAAACTGCAAAATAAAAACATTTTCAAACCAAAAAGAAGTTATTTTCTTTCATATAAGTACCGCAAGTGCTTTAACTAAAAAAACAATTTACAAACAAGTGTTATAAACACCAACAACATAAACATACTAAGTGCATCGCACAAACAACAAAAGTGTAATAACAACAAACATGCATAACTCAAAAATAAAGCATTTTCAAATTTCTTTAAAACTGCAAAATAAAAACATTTTCAAACCAAAAATAAGTTATTTTCTTTATTTAACAAAAACAAAGGTTCTCAAGCAAGTAAGTATATCGATCTCTTTGAATTTACTTTGTGATCAATACTCGCTGATATATTCGACTGCATTTGTGCCCTACATTGTTACAGCTCCTGTAACAAATAGTTAAATATTCTGCTTTGGTTACATCAAACAGAATAAGCAAATACAACTTTCGGTTGGAATTGTTCAGAAATAATAATTCACATATACACATGCAAAATAAAAATAAAAAGGTAATTTTGGAAAAAGGAAATAATATTCACTGAAGTATCGGCTTTCATTGGTTCTAGGAAGAGATACTTAGTCAAGTGGTCAATAGCTATGAACAAAGAGGTAATCTGTGATTTTGTTGTAAGGTAAGGCCCAAGGAAATCACAGTATATCGTCTCTGTTTTGAATATTAGTACTATGTGGGTTTTTACAAAGTTTTCAGAAAACTGGTTTATTTAGCTGTATTTTTGCTATATCGCGTTGCTTCAGAAAAATATGTATCTTTTCGGATTCGTTAACTAAATTATTTAATATTTATTTTGAAAAATAACCGAATTTTTAACGCGTTTTAGCGCAATTCAAAACTTTACATAGGACTTTTTGGAAAACAGTTTTTATATTAAAACATTCTTTCCATTTTACGTATAGATTTTAAGATTTCGGTCGAAATTTGGGTTTAGGGAATTTAAGGGGTATATTTGACATATTATAATACCATGCAGCGGATGTTAGCATTATATCCATAACATCAGCGATATTTACCTTTACAAACGTAATCTAAATGACAAATTGAACAAAATGAAGAATTTAAGACGTTAATATAAAATCAGGTATACAGCATCATCTAAACAATCTAAATAAAATAATAAAAGTCGCGGTCCTAATGAGATAGTGGAAGTCAAAGGTCATATGTATCAAATATTCTCATATATCTTTATTATTGTTCGTCGTACGACTTTTGATGCTATTTTTACAACTTTTGTAGACAATACAATGTCAAATAATTTGGTAAAGATTATATCGCGGACCATCAATTATTTTCGAATTATTTTCTTTTCATTTTTCTTAGCAGTTACTTATAAATATCAATTAGATTAACACTAATAAAGATATTGTGATTACGATTCTTGCATAAATTAGCAAAATATACTTATTTAATTCTAATTAAATCATTTACATATCTTAGAATTCCCACTTATTAGCACGGCATCTGTTTATGCAAAATTGCAATTTCACTTCAATTTTAATTTTGTGGATTTAATTTACTCCCACCAAATTTCATAAAAATCGGAATGCTAAATATAGCCTACTTCGTTTTTTCATATAAGTACCGCAAGTGCTTTAACTAAAAAGTTCCTATAAAAATATTAGCAGAAGACGGACAAGATTTGATCGCCCCAAAAAGTAATTTTAATTTGATCAGTGCACGTTGAAACGGGCGACTAGTTATAAATGCATTACCCATTGGAGGTCTGAGTGAGTGATTGGGTGGCTTCACTAGTATGCAATCCTCACATGAACTAATGTGCTCTCGAATATCTTTGCAAATGGAATGCCAAAAATATTTTCGACGTACTCGCATTACGTCTTCATATATCCTCCGTAACAACCTGAAATATCATGTACATTTTCAATCACCGATCATCCTAGAACTCTTGGTAACCACACCCTCCACAAGTTATCTTCATCCTCTTCCGACCCTGATCTGAATTTGACACGTTTGTATACGAAATTGCTTGCTAATCGTAAGTACGGTAAGTTACTCCCATTTTCTCGAAAAGTCGCTTTTAGTTTTTAGTACTCTGCGTCGTTGAATCCCGATAAAACGAAATCCACTTCTTTTATTTCTATTCCGCAAATTCATTTCGTCCACATCAAACCTTGACAGAGTATCCGGGACTATATTGAGGGATTCTTTCCGGTGTTCGATTTTAAAATAGAAAGATTGTAACTTGAGGCTCCATCGGGCGAAACGACCTTTTAAATCTTTTTGATTCATTAACCATTTAAGACTTGAATGGTAGGTAATTATTCGAAATGGCAATCCCTCAATATAGGCCCTAAATCTTTTCACGAAAACTACAGTCGCCATGCACTCCAACTACGTGACGGTGTAGTTGCGTTGTGTCCTATTGAGTTTTTGTGAAACGAATGCTATGAGACGGGCCCTACCTTCATCATCCATCTGATAATGGACCCCACCTACCCCAATTTTCGAAGCGTCGCACTGGATGGAAAAATTCAGGCTGGGCGAGTACGGGGACTGTCGATATATTGAAATAATTGAAAAAGCGTGTCGCCTGTTCCGATATCTTAAATGGTTTAACTGACTTGCGAAGGCAGTCCGTTAGTGGCCCCGATAAGTCTGCAAAATTTTGTATGAAAGACCTATACCACTTACAAATTCCGATAAATCTACGGAGCTGTCTTTGTGTTTTTGTTAACGGAAATTTTTGGATGGCAGCTACCTTTTCGGGGTCCACTTTAAGACAGCCTTGCTCTACCCCATATCCAAGATATTTAATCTCCTTTTGTGCAAATTTACTTTTCTCGACATTTTTTGTCAAGTTCGCAAGTCAGAGATGCTAGGCGACTTCCTTAAGAAGTTTTAGTTGGAATTCGAAGTCTGCACTGCACACTAGCAGATCGGCGAGGTATATAAATACATTCTCTCGGAGTCTCGAAGGAATCACCTTGTCCATCAAGCGGCTCATCTAGGGAACATTGCACAGCCCAAAGGGCATAACCCGGTACTGGTACAATGGTTTCCCAGGCACAGTTTTTTCCTTCGATGACTCCGAGAGTTTGATTTGTAAAAACGCGTCTTTTAAATATATTCCACTTATAAAATGGGTGTCTTTATGCCTGGTTAGCAGTTCGTTGATATGGGCTAAGGGATAGGAATCCTTTTTAGTCTGCTTATTTAGTTTCCTGCAGTCTAGACACAGACGAACCTTACCTGGTTTTCGAACTAAAACAACAGTACTGCACCAAGGCGAATTAGTAATAGAGGAAAATGTTTGGACTTTACTGGCATTGCGTTTCCAGCGTCAATATGATGTGTCACTAGTGTCGTACATCCTAGGCCCTATTTTGAGAATCAGGGAAACTCCTGAATAGCCCTTTCTAACACTAATTTCTGTTCGTCAGAGAGCGCATATGTCTATAAATACGCAATTTATGGCCAAAACTCAAATCGCGCAATTACTTTTTTGGTACTGCAGTGTTGAAGTAAACACTTGAAAGATTCTAAAATGAACTTTTGTTTTTTGGAAACACATTAGACTGCGATAAAACAAAATTAAAATATTTTTCATAAATTAAAAAAATATATATTTCTAAAATGTTGGCATTATTCTTTTCCAACAGATTTTTTATTTAAGTTGTGAGGAAGAAAATCTTCTGAAGATTTTCCCCTACATACGTGCTTATATGTAAATAAAATAAAAAAAACATAAATTTGTGAAAATAAAAATAATAATATAAATATAATAAAACAAAAAAACCAAAGTGAAATTTGTCTTGATGACCCTGCCAAATTTCATAAAGATCGGGCCCCATCTGACCCTAGCTCCCATACAAAGTCCCCTTCAGAAAATTACTTGAATGTCCCAAATTAACTTATAAACACAAATATCGCGATGAAATTCAGTACAATAATATATTATGTAAATATAAATATATTCAAAAAAGTTTATCGGATTTGGTCCATATTTGCCCCTAGCCCCCAGAAAATTAGTTTTTCATCCATAAATTGCTGAAATGTATCGGAACAGGGGAATATTGAAGATAAATGCTTTATTATGAAAAATAAATCACATTTAATATTCATAACTGGTGTAGGGTATCATATGGTCGGCCACGCCCGACTATACTTTCTTACTTGTTTTTTTTTTTGTAAAGATTATACTAATAGAAAACAAGTAAGAAATTATAGTCGGGCGAGGCCGACCATATAATACCCTACACCTTTGACAAAAATATAATGTGATTTAGTTGCCATAATAAAGCATTTAAGTTGAATTGTACCTTACCTTAGATATATATACTTAAGCTGTTTATTGTTGAATAAAATTGTGGACACTTAAGTGAAATTTTGATGGGGGCTTTTCATAGGGGCTAGGGTCATATGAGAACCTATTGTTATGGAATTCGTGGGGGTCATCAAGTCTTGTATACAACTTGGTTTTTGCAGCTTTTTGTCGAGATATGGGTATATTAAACATAATTATGAACTTAAAATCTATATTCGGTGGGTTCAGTTGTATGGGGGCTAGGTGAAATAATGGACCGATGTAAACCATTTTCAACAGGCTTCATCTACGGTACCATAAAAGATCATGTGCCAAATTTCATTGAATTATCTCCAAAATTGCGACCTGTAGTTTGATTACAAGTTTTAAAAGCCCTATTCGAGGGGTTCAGTTGTATGGGGGCTAGGTGAAATAATGGACCGATGTTAACCATTTTCAATAGGCTTCGTCCCTGGGACAATAGAAGATCATGTACCAAATTTCATTGAATTATCTTCAAAATTGCGACCTATAGTTTGATTACAAGGATTACAAGCCCTATTGGGGGGTTCAGTTGTATGGGGGCTAGGTGAAATAATGGACCGATCTTAAGCATTTTCAAAAGACTTCGTTCCTGGGACAATAGAAGATCATGTACCAAATTTCATTGAATTATCTTCAAAATTGCGACCTGTAGTTTGATTACAAGGTTTACATGGACGGACGGACGGACGGACATAGCTAAATCGACTCAGAAAATGATTCTGAGCCGATTGGTATACTTTAAGGTGGGTATTGGACCAATATTATTGTGCGTTACAAACATCAGCACAAACCCAATATACTCTCCCCACTAAAGTGGTGTAGGGTATAAAAAGAAAAGAATAATAAAGAGAAAATATTAATAAAAGAACAACACCGGACTTAATCTTTTTTTTTTTGTTAAAAGAAAAGAGGACCTGGACTGACTGATTATACCCCAGCTTCCAACCCGGTCAACCGGAAGTTCGTTACATTTGGGCCTCGAGCAGGGACTTTAAGTCTACTAACAACACATAATTTGAGGAAGGTCCCCTCACCAACCTATATTATCTCCTGCGATGGCATCGACGCAACTTGCGTCCAATCACATGCCACAAATGTCCTACGCGGCCTTGATAGATATTGTGAGAAAGTGGTCTTTTCGTTTTGATGAGGGCAAGGTCCGCTGAGTTTTATGGAAAGAGGTGAAGAGATGGCTGACGTATATGAGCGTAGCCAAGGAGTATTCGAGTTTAAGTTTTGAAGATGAACCCTGCAGATGCCCCAGGGACGGCGCTGTGGCGGCTCAAAGTAGGGTACCTACGACATGTAAAATTTTTAAACTCGTGCCATTTTTTTGTTTTTCACCAAAATACAAAGATTTTTATGCTCGACGAAAGCGCTCGACGAGATCTTGAAAAAACATGCTTGGACATACTACTTATCTCTTACTTATAGGCATTTAAAAATTTAGTGATACAAAATTTACCATACCTTGGTCCGCCTTTTTTTGAATACCGGGTGTAATTTTGGACCAAATGGACTCAATTTTTTCTTGTTAGTTAGACAACAAAATTTCCAATAATATACAAAAAATTTCAGATCAATATCATTTACAGATCCAAAAAATATACGTTTTTTAATTTAAAAATTCAAAAAATTTTAGATTTTTGCCGTTTTTTTTCCAAAAATGTGTCTTAACTCTTTTATTAATAAAATGAAATTTTCTTTAAGAACATATAACAATTTTATAGTTTTCTAAAAGGTATCTTTACGCAGAACGCTTTGGCGTAAAAAACTTGTCCTATTTTTTGAAAATGTTGCCACTGCGTCCTTCCGAATATGACCTATTTTTTATCAAAACTTCAACTTTGGGCGACATGTTCTAAAATCCCAAAGCTGGGATCAGAAAACTGAAAGCAGTTTTGGAAACCTCAATATGTTTTCTATTTACTCCAAAAGTATTTTCCGAGCCCTGAAAGAAATGTGGACCCTATGGGCAAAAAAGTAAAAAATCCCATTTTTGGGAATTGCAGGATGCCCTTTGACCTTTTAAATTTTTTTTTTTGCATTTTCTTATTTGAAATGACAAATTTAACAAGCGTTGAAAATTTCATTGAGTTTTGTTCATAAATAAAGATTTTGTCATATATTACATATTTGTTTAATTTCTAAAATTATGATTTATATCAAAATTTTAATAGGGTCGCAGATAGCTACAACAATTTAGTCCATATTTATCCCTTAATATCATTTTTTAGTTAGATATGGAAATTCTCGATCCTTTACAAAAAATTTCAAGCCAATATCTCAATTACATTCAAAAATATGTTCATTGAAATCTGTGTCCTTTAATTTCATCTTTTTCATATTTTAGTATTAAGTATGACAGAACATGCATTTTGTGTTGAATAAAATATTTGGACAATTTTTAAAAATTATTTAGTTAATTATTTTATTAAAGACTATAACATTGTATATACAATAAAAAAATATAATTTTATTATGAGCCACGCACAACAACCTAAATCACCCCACACAAAACACCTTTCCCGCCCACCGAAATATAAAACACAATTTAATACAATATCATCAGTTAGTATAATAGCTTTTTTTATTTGAACTGTTTATCTTAAACATAATACAATTAATTCTTACAACCTACTTATATAGTTAATTCCTAACACTACTTATTTTCTATAAAATAATCTGTCATATCGGTATACATATCCAGAAGGTAATATAAGTCCTTTAAATCTTCCTTGTTTTGAGATGATAGAGTTTCATAACAAATCCATCTTTTTCGCATAGTTGAAAGAACAGGATCAGAAGATAGAAGTAAACTATTAAAAATATCTTCATTCTGTGATTGCCTGGAGCATTTTCTTGAGCTGAATAGTTGAACATGCTTAAAATCTCGATTCCTCGCTTCCTGGGCTTCTTCTGTTAACTCTCCAAGTGGAAGAATATTCGATTCAATTATTATTTGACCATGACACAATACTTTGTGTACTGTTGGTGTTAGTTCCCTCCATGGATACAGAGATACAAGTAATTTAGAAATTTCAGATGTATATTCCCCAAATCGATTTCCATTAATTTTATGTTTACTATTCAGTGCCATTAAAATAGTGTTAACTCTTCGAAGCAACTCCTTGTCGATTCCAATTATTTTTGAAAAAACCTTCTCGTCGTATTACCGTCATTTGTACTACCGCAACTTGGAAGTGGTTTGTCGATGTTTAATCCCATCTGAACTTTAAATTCTTCTTGGATTCTGCTTTTTTCCGCAGCTCTCAGTTCTTTCAATTCTTCATTATTTTTTGTTGATTTAGTAAAATTCTCTGGCACACTTCTATATTTGAGGTCGTATGCTATGTGTAAAAAGTAATCCAAAAATCGTATTCTGGCATGAAGTGGTGAAATTCCGAAAGACAGGACTTCTTCATTAATACTTCTGCTTTTGTTTATATTTGAGAATTGCGACTTTTTCTCATTACATATTGAGCATCTCCAGAAGGAAGAAGTTTCTGTTATGGCATTGCTGACCTTTCCATCAAATTATTTTTATGCAAATGGGCTCCAGTGCATTTATTTCATCTTTTAAATATTCCACTAAATCTTTTGTTGTTTTCTTTGACTCCTTTATATATTCAAATCCAATGGGTCTACAAAAATTTTTTGACCCCGGAGTTGTATTGATCCATATATCTTCAAATGAATTTCCGATGCTTGACGATAATGGATTAAGGGAATATGAACGAATTCGTAATGGCACTAATGATGACATAAATACACTTTTGTAGTCTGCTAATGTCCGACTTCCACAAGCTTGTTTGTATTCTGGAAGTGCTGATAAACCGTCACATTAAGACAACATCACAGTTATGAATTTTCCTTAGTTGGTCTTCTGAAAAGTCTGACACAATTCTTGATGCTGTGTTTTCGAGCAAAGATGATATATCAATACAAGCTTCCACATCATTAACAGCAATAGGTGATGGTAGGATAGTTTGTTTTTTTTCCTGGATCGCCTTGTATGATGGTAATATATTGTGTCCATTTTCATGCAGAGCTTTTCTTAATATTTGGTACTTATTTCGACTGAGACCCAGTTCCAACATAAGCGCTATTGCTTCCTCTTCAGTAAAATTTGATTGTGATGTTGGAGTTGGTATACTTTCCACAATTCGCTTAAGTCGTTTTGGTGATGCATTAGGAAGAATAGTTGCAATATGTACGACATCCATAGGTTGGTTTTCCTTTTTCAGCATTTCGTTAAATGTATCAGCAATTTCCTCATTTGAGATTGAAAAAAGTTTTTGTGTGAACCTCTTTTTTTTGACCTTGAACATAAGTCTTCGTATGACCTGCAAGGCGCTCCTGTTGATGTTTTGTAAGTTGAGATTTCCGTAGTAGTTTCCATCCAACTACAAAATTTTAATAGAAATTTCTTTTGATTTCCATCCACAGACTTACTTTTTACATCAAAAAGTTTTCAATTTTTGTATGCCTGTTTTGTCTACTTTTCTACTATATGTAGTTGTTATATAATTTGAAATGTCTTCAATTCTTTCTGGCCCTTTTGAAGATACACTCCATAAAACGGAACACAACTCTTCGTACTTTAAAGTAATCTTCATTGTAGATTTATTAAATATGGTACTTAAAATCTGAGAAGTTTACTTATATACCAATTCTTGTCATTTCCGATACAGGTATTCCAAAGTAAAAAATTACGAATTGTCTACCTATTAACATTTAGGACTATATTACTATAACCTGTAATTCAGTCATTGATATTTCGTATTAGTGAATGAATCGAAATTATCATTACCTGTATATTTTTACCTACATGATCATAAACGAAACAGAACGAAATGATCTGTCGAAAAAATGTAGGTAAAAAATAGTTATAAACTTCTGAAAATTTAAGCATAATAGGACCTTTCAATTATAAGGATAAGCAAACAAATAGAAAATAGGTAAATATAAGATTTAAATATGTTCTGTCATATTTAATACTAAAATATGAAATTAAAGGATACAGGTTTAAATGAACATGTTTTTGAATGTAATTGAGATATTGGCTTGAAAATTTTTGTAAAGAATCGAGAATTTCCATATCTAACTAAAAAAGATATTAAGGGATAAATATGGACTAAATTGTTGTAGCTATCTGCGACCCTATTAAAATTTTGATATAAATCATAGTTTTAGAAATTAAACAAATATGTAATATATGACAAAATCTTTATTTATGAACAAAACTCAATGAAATTTTCAACGCTTGTTAAATTTGTCATTTCAAATAAGAAAATGCAAAAAAAAAATTGAAAAGGTCAAAGGGCATCCCGCAATTCCCAAAAATAGGAATGAAAATCCCAAAAATGTAATTTTTTACTTTTTTGCCCATATGTATACCGATATGACAGATTATTTTATAGAAAATAAGTAGTGTTAGGAATTAACTGTATAAGTAGGTTGTAAGAATTAATTGTATTATGTTTAAGATAAACAGTTCAAATAAAAAAAGCTATTATACTAACTGATGATATTGTATTAAATTGTGTTTTATATTTCGGTGGGCGGGAAAGGTGTTTTGTGTGGGGTGATTTAGGTGTTGTTGTGCGTGGCTCATAATAAAATTATATTTTTTTATTGTATATACAATGTTATAGTCTTTAATAAAATAATTAACTAAATAATTTTTAAAAATTGTCCAAATATTTTATTCAACACAAAATGCATGTTCTGTCATACTTAATACTAAAATATGAAAAAGATGAAATTAAAGGACACAGGTTTAAATGAACATATTTTTGAATGTAATTGAGATATTGGCTTGAAATTTTTTGTAAAGGGTCGAGAATTTCCATATCTAACTAAAAAATGATATTAAGGGATAAATATGGACTAAATTGTTGTAGCTATCTGCGACCCTATTAAAATTTTGATATAAATCATAATTTTAGAAATTAAACAAATATGTAATATATGACAAAATCTTTATTTATGAACAAAACTCAATGAAATTTTCAACGCTTGTTAAATTTGTCATTTCAAATAAGAAAATGCAAAAAAAAAATTGAAAAGGTCAAAGGGCATCCCGCAATTCCCAAAAATGGGATTTTTTACTTTTTTGCCCATAGGGTCCACATTTCTTTCAGGGCTCGGAAAATACTTTTGGAGTAAATAGAAAACATATTGAGGTTTCCAAAACTGCTTTCAGTTTTCTGATCCCAGCTTTGGGATTTTAGAACATGTCGCCCAAAGTTGAAGTTTTGATAAAAAATAGGTCATATTCGGAAGGACGCAGTGGCAACATTTTCAAAAAATAGGACAAGTTTTTTACGCCAAAGCGTTCTGCGTAAAGATACCTTTTAGAAAACTATAAAATTGTTATATGTTCTTAAAGAAAATTTCATTTTATTAATTAAAGAGTTAAGACACATTTTTGGGGAAAAAACGACAAAAATCTAAAATTTTTTGAATTTTTAAATTAAAAAACGTATATTTTTGGATCTGTAAATGATATTGATCTGAAATTTTTTGTATATTATTGGAAATTTTGTTGTCTAACTAACATTGAGTCCATTTGGTTCAAAATTATGCCCGGTATTCAAAAAAAGGCGGACCGAGGTATGGTAAATTTTGTATCACTAAATTTTTAAATGCCTATAACTCGGATATTATAAGAGATAAGTAGTATGTCCAAAAAATTTCAATTCTGCCCCACTGTGCACCGGAGCATAAAAAAGTTACATAAGTGAAACATTGCACAGTGGGGCAGAATGGAAATTTTTTGGAAATAAATCTGGCATTTCTAAACGGCTGATCCGATCGGGATAAAATTTGGCGTGAGCGTAGCCAAGGAGTATTCGAGTTTAAGTTTTGAAGATGAACCCTGCAGATGCCCCAGGGACGGCGCTGTGGCGGCTCAAAGTAGGGTTGTTTTTCACCCAAATACAAAGATTTTTATATTTTCTGAAAGCGCTCGACGAGATCTTGAAAAAACATGCTTGGACATACTACTTATCTCTTATAATATCCGAGTTATAGGCATTTAAAAATTTAGTGATACAAAATTTACCATACCTTGGTCCGCCTTTTTTTGAATACCGGGCGTAATTTTGAACCAAATGGACTTAATTTTTTCTTGTTGTTAGACAACAAAATTTCCAATAATATACAAAAAATTTCAGATCAATATCATTTACAGATCAAAAAATATAAGTTTTTTAATTTAAAAATTCAAAAAATTTTAGATTTTTGCCGTTTTTTGCCAAAAATGTGTCTTAACTCTTTTATTAATAAAATAAAATTTTCTTTAAGAACATATAACAATTTTATAGTTTTCTAAAAGGTATCTTTACGCAGAACGCTTTGGCGTAAAACTTATCCTATTTTTTGAAAATGTTGCCACTGCGTCCTTCCGAATATGACCTATTTTGTATCAAAACTTCAACTTTGGGCGACATGTTCTAAAATCCCAAAGCTGGGATCAGAAAACTGAAAGCACTTTTGGAAACCTCAATATGTTTTCTATTTACCCCAAAAGTATTTTGCCAGCCCTGAAAGAAATGTGGACCCTATGGGCAAAAAAGTAAAAAATCCCATTTTTGGGATTTTCATTCCTATTTTTGGGAATTGCGGGATGCCCTTTGACCTTTTCAATTTTTTTTTTGCATTTTCTTATTTGAAATGACAAATTTAACAAGCGTTGAAAATTTCATTGAGATTTGGCATATATTACATATTTGTTTAATTTCTAAAATTATGATTTATATCAAAATTTTAATAGGGTCGCAGATAGCTACAACAATTTAGTCCATTTTTATCCCTTAATATAATTTTTTAGTTAGATATGGAAATTCTCGACCCTTTACAAAAAATTTCAAGCCAATATCTCAATTACATTCAAAAATATGTTCATTTAAACCTGTGTCCTTTAATTTCATCTTTTTCATATTTTAGTATTAAGTATGACAGAACATACATTTGGTGTTGAATAAAATATTTGGACAATTTTTAAAAATTATTTAGTTAATTATTTTATTAAAGACTATAACATTGTATATACAATAAAAAAATTATAATTTTATTATGAGCCATGCCCATAGGGTCCACATTTCTTTCAGGGCTGGGAAAATACTTTTGGAGTAGGTTAGGTTAGGTTAGGTTGATAGGAGGATGTATACTACATCAAATCCGAAGAAATACACCTAGGCCACTATCGGGCCTGTTGTGCGCTCCAATTCAAGAAAAAAAAAAAAATTGTTCACTGAATGTATTATTTTTCCATGTTCAGAAACTCAGTTTCCTGGACGTAATTCCTAAGAATCTTCCAATCGGTGTTGGTTAAGAATGTTATTTCCGGAATAACATCACTTCCAAGATACTTGGATCTAACTTCGACGAATGCCTGACAATGGCAAAGAAAGTGCTCCAGAGTTTCACTGTCCTCTCCACATGCTCTACATTCGTCTGAATTCGCACGTCCAATTTTGTATAGATGAGCTCGTAATCCTGTGTGTCCACTGAGAATACGTACCATCATACTAACCTCAGACTTGCTCATTTTGAGAAGATTTCTCGTCTTGCTCTCATCAGGGTCACCCCATAGAATCTTTGTGGTTCTACCCACCGTTTCATTATTCCAAGGGGCCTTATGGGATTCTCTCATCCATATTTTTAATTCAGCTTTTGTTGCGTCGAATGGTTTTGCGTTTGTCAGGTTAACTACATCGAGCTCCCTTCCCTTTAAAGCTATTACATTCGCCCTTTCGTTGGTGATTACTCCCGAGTGGCCTGGTACCCATATGATGTGAACCTTACCTCTGGGAGAGTATTCAGTTAAAGCTTTCTTACAATCCAATACGGTCTTAGATTTAATTCTATCACCTGATATCGCACAAATTGCCTTCTGGCTGTCGGTAAATATATTAAGCCCTGTGGGCGCCATATTTATTCTAATCCAATTTACACATTCCGTTATTGCTCGTACTTCTGCCTGGAAGCTTGTGTTATGATTAGGTAAACGGTGGTATATTTCTGTTTCTGGGTCTTCAATATAGAACCCCAGACCCACTTTGTCCCCTAATTTAGAGCCATCCATGTAGCAACGGATTCCTACTGGTATTTGCTCTAATGTTCCGCTTGACCAAGACATTCTATCTGGGATTAGCGTTTCAAAGTTTCCGACATATTCTGTGTCTGGTATGCGATCAGGCACGTCCGATGAATGTGTATAACCTTCCAATGTGTCCAGTATACATTGATGACGTGTCCTATAACCGTTTTTGGCCAGTTCGCCTAAAGTAAAGAGCCGTTCGGCTGTAAGCGCCGCCTCATATCTTATATATGTTTCAATGGGTGGAATATCTAGCAACGTTTCCAGAGCTTTGGTTGAAGTAGTACACATGGCACCACTTATACCCAAGCAGCATGTACGCTGAACTCCCTGTAGTAGTTTGATATTACACTTTTTGTCCAAAGCAGTCCACCAGATTATTGAAGCATAAGCTAGAATTGGTCTAATTACACTTTTATAAAGCCAATTTGTCATAAGACCCCATTTCATGCCTATGGTTCTCCTACATATCGCCCAGCACCGATGTGCCTTGTTGATCCTATCCTCTATGTGGTGTCTCCATTTTAATTTCCGGTCAAGTATTACACCTAAGTACTTAACTTTGTCTGTCACCGGTATCTTCTTGCCCAAGAAGCAAGGTTCAGTATATGTAGAAATTTTTGTCTTTCTTGTGAAAAGACAGATTTCCGTCTTCGCCGGGTTAACATTGAGGCCTCTCGGTTGAGCCCAGCTCAAGGCCGTATTCAGAGCCTCCTCAGCTCTTCTACACAAGTAATTTGGATCCTTTCCCTTTAAAAGTATTACGACATCGTCTGCATAGCAGACAGGTCTAAGTCCTTTCTCGGTTAGGGTCCTTAGGAGGCTATTAATCGTGGTGACCCAGAGTAAAGGTGACAAAATGCCACCCTGTGGTATACCGCGAAATACCTTTTTCCTGATAGTTATATCGTACATCTCGCAGCTTATCCATCTGTTCCTTAGCATGTAGTTGATCCAGTTACGGAGCACCCGGTCAACATAAAACTGGTCTAGGGATTGGATAAGGGTATCAGTGTGCACGTTATTGAAAGCGCCTTCGATGTCAATGCATACTGCCAGTGTATACAGTTTGCTATCGAAAGATTCAACTATGTAGTGGACAACTTCATTTAAAGCGGTTTCCACCGATCGTCCCTTTACATAAGCATGCTGCTTATATTTAAGGTCATTGTATGGTATGCTGCTTTTAACCATGCTATCGACTATCCGTTCCAAGGTTTTAAGTAGGAAGGACGTAAGACTTATCGGTCGATAGGACTTAGGTGTCGCATAGCTAGGTTCCTCTGGTTTGGGTATAAATATTACCCTTGCATCCTGCCATTTAACTGGGGTATATGCCAATTTTAAGCATGCAGTGAATATCTGTGACAGATGTACGGAAACCAGTCCCGCCTCCATCTGCAAAAGTGCCGGGAAAATTCCATCCGGCCCTGCAGCTTTATAGGGAGCAAAGCTCTTGATTGCCCCTTTAACCATGTCAGTTGTAATAACTATTTCCGTGTTACCCTCCCCTTCCTCCAATATCGGTTCATCTATGTTATTCGATATACCGGGTGGGAAATGAGAATCCATTAGGAGTTTCATTGTCTCCTCCATATCCTCAAGCCTCCTGCCCGTGTCATCGATCATAGATTCCGGTTGGACATGAGTTTTGGGTAGGAATTTTTTTATCTTCGATACATCATTTACGCTTTCTACCTGTTCACAGAAAAGTTTCCAGGAGTCTCGTTTGGCTTTTCGAACGATTTTCTTATATTCACCAAGTTTATTACGATACTCATCCCAGTATACTGCGGTCTTTTTACGCCGTGCCCGGTTATATAGTTTGCGAAGAGTCTTCCCAAGGTTCCGGATCTCCCCAGTTACCCAGGGTTTTTCCTGGGCAGATCTCCGCTCTCGCAGAGGGCAGCTGTCCTCGAACGATTCAACCAGGGCACTTGTGAACGTTTCCACTTTGGCATCTATATCCTCTTTATTTCGACATTGAAAAGTGTCCTGCCCTAAACGGTTCTTTAGTAAGGTCCCGAACATTGTCCAATTAGTTTTAGACTTATTCCGAAACTTTATCGGCTTTGGTGGTGGCCTTAGTATTTTGAATCTTATGTACCGATGATCAGAAAAGGAGTGCTCGTCCGAAACTCTCCAATCCTGAATTTCGTTTATAAGCTCTTCTGAACATATAGTTATATCTAATACTTTTTCTCTGATTCTATTGACGAAGGTAGCTTTATTACCTAAGTTCAATGTTATCAAGTCTTTAAGGAAATCCATGAGGGCTTGTCCCCTGCGATTGGTGTTTGTACTACCCCAAGCTACATGATGCGAGTTGGCATCACAACCTATTACAATTTTCTTATTTTTCCTTTGTGCCTCTTCAACCAGTTTCATCAGATCCGACGTTGGTGGTAGTGTCGGAGAATCGAAAGGCAGGTAAATAGATGCAAGGAATATGTTGCCACGACCCTGCTTCAGCACCGTTGCATCCGATGTTGATAATCCTGTTGAGAGGAGAAAACATAAGTTCTTGTGACATAAGATACATGTTCTCGGGCGAGATCCTGTATCAGCGTAGAAAAGTTGGAAATTTACGTGATTTAATCCAGAAACCTTGTTGCGAATCGTCCAAGGTTCCTGGATTAAAGCTATATGTATTTTACCTGTGTTGATTTTAGCCATCAGAGCGTTGGTAGCTGTCTCGCTCCGATGGAGGTTCATTTGGATAACCTCAATCAATGTCATCCATTAAACAGTCTTCCAGCGAGTTGGTGGTCACCTCCTCGCTCTTTGGATTTGACTCCTCCGGATAGCCTGAAGTGGCTATTAATGCAGTGAGTACTGTTGATGGCACTGCGGTGTCCTTATCAGGCATAGGAATAGCAGTATTTTTAATAGACACATTCCCAATTCTGGAGAGCATTGCTGTTCTGTCTTCTGGCGGGTGAGTGATTTCCTCCTCGCTTTTAGGATTTGACTCCTCAACATTGCTAGTACTTGCTAATGATGCTTTGGGTACTGTCTTAGGTGTTTTAGTGTCCTTGTCGGGGCCGGTTTTGACAGCCCTTTCAATCGGCGCCTTCCCAATTTTGGAAAGGGCAACTACACTTTCTTCTGGCGAGTTAATGGTAAATTCCTCGATTTTAGGATTTGACTCCTCAACGTTATCAGTAGTGGATACTGATGCTGTGGTCTTAGGTTTTCTAGTGTCCTTTTCGAGGCTTGTTGTAACAGCCCTTCCAATCGGCACCTTCCCAATTTTGAATATGACAGATTTAGAGGCGAAGTAAGCCCTACCTTTATTCTTGGCAAGACTAGCCATGGATTTCTGGTCGATACCTATTACAAATAAAGTTCCCTCAGGTTCTTCTTTCCTGTAAAAGACATCCCATTTTTCCACGGCCAGCTCAGCATTTTGACCTCCAAGAATTTCCAGTATACGTTCATTAGCCAGTTTACTGCCCCATCCTTTTATGTAGACAGTGGACTTTAGGAGCACCGGAAGCTCGCTCTTCTTTGCCAGTCCCAGCCTAGCGCAGTCCCAGGGAGGAGGGATACTTTCCACCAAGTTCTTTAGGGTGCTAACACATTGGTGAGATGCCAACCTCATCAACATCACGCCCATGCTGAACTCGCAACTCTCGCTCTCTATTGGTTGTTTGCCCTTTGAAGCGATTGCATGGTCCACTATCTTATTGTTGACCAGGTCTTCTATTTTACTCTGTTGGTCTATTGGAATTTTGCCTGTCGGATTACCGGCATCGTAAACTGCATAGCAGAGATCGTCCCGGTGCCTACTTCTGGCAACTTTGGCGTAAGATGGCGACTCTTTTCCTTTTCCTCCGTCTAGCTTCTCCTTCCTCGTTTTTCGGGGCTTCTTTTGAGATTCCCTTACCTTCGAGGTTGATTTCGCCGACGTGTTCGTCTTCGGAATATCTGGCTTGGCGTTGTCACCCTTACTCGCAGGATTGTCACTTGAGATTCCTTTGAGTGAAGTATGGCTTGGCTTCGACTGTGTATTAGAAGACGGGAAGCTCTTTTTCTTCTTAGGTTTATTCTCAGTTGTCAACTCCTCGGGAGACCTGATCCTTTTTGCCTCAGATCTTGTGAGAGAGTCCGATTTTTCCTTTGGAGTGTCGTGGGATTGACTAACTATGATTTCCTGAAGCATCTTTTTCAACTTCCTCCTCTGTGCTCCAGAAAGTCTTTTCTTAGTAATAGGTAGTTTAGCTATGCTATCACTCACCTCTTTCACCATTTGCTCTACTTCATCCTTTTTGGGATTTGCTATAATGGTATTATTATTATTATCATCTGAGGATTCAGAGTCGGAACCCTCACCTATATTTAAAGGCTGAGGTAGCTTAGAGCTCTCTCCGAGTACATCCTTCTCTTTCACCCCTATATTTTTGCCAGCGGCATGCTGGAGTAAATAGAAAACATATTGAGGTTTCCAAAACTGCTTTCGGTTTTCTGATCCCAGCTTTGGGATTTTAGAATATGTCGCCCAAAGTTGAAGTTTTGATAAAAAATAGGTCATATTCGGAAGGACGCAGTGACAACATTTTCAAAAAATAGGACAAGTTTTTTACGCCAAAGCGTTCTGCGTAAAGATACCTTTTAGAAAACTATAAAATTGTTATATGTTCTTAAAGAAAATTTTATTTTATTAATAAAAGAGTTAAGACACATTTTTGGCAAAAAAACGGCAAAAATCTAAAATTTTTTGAATTTTTAAATTAAAAAACGTATATTTTTGGATCTGTAAATGATATTGATCTGAAATTTTTTGTATATTATTGAAAATAACTAACAAGAAAAAATTAAGTCCATTTGGTCCAAAATTACGCCCGGTATTCAAAAAAAGGCGGACCAAGGTATGGTAAATTTTGTATCACTAAATTTTTAAATGCCTATAACTCGGATATTATAAGAGATAAGTAGTATTTTCAAGATCTCGTCGAGCGCTTTCAGAAAATATAAAAATCTTTGTAATTGGGCGAAAAACAAAAAAATGGCACGAGTTTAAAAATTTTACATGTCGTAGGTACCCTACTTTGAGCCGCCACAGCGCCGTCCCTGGGGCATCTGCAGAGTTCATCTTCAAAACTTAAACTCGAATACTCCTTGGCTACGCTCACGCCAAATTTTATCCCGATCGGATCAGCCGTTTAGAAATGCCAGATTTATTTCCAAAAAATTTCCATTCTGCCCCACTGTGCATTGGCGAGACAACTGCGTGGTGCGAGTGATGTAAGGAAAGTGGAAAACAGAATAAGATTGGCCAATGGCGAAGCAGAAGTGAGTTTAGGTAACGGCTTTTGCAGCTTGGTGTAATGAGAGGTATAATGGATGAAGTCCTTCTCGGGTTATATTTTCTAAAGAAAATGAAGGTAGAGATACAATGAGCCGACCAGATCATTGTGTTGGAGACTCAGGAGCAGGTGGTGAGATCGATTGTGATTGAGCCTGTGACAACAACCCAAACGGAAGAGGAGAAGATTTCCGAGTTCCTAAAAAAAAATGTATGAATTTGAAGGCATAGAAGGCCCAACTACACTTGGAGTTCACAAGATAGTTTTAAAAGATGATAGACCCGGAGATGCAAAGGTGAATATATCAGGAAGTAGACGATCTAATTTGTAAGGGATATATCGAGCTGTCCAATAGCCGATACAGCGCTCCAATTGTTATTACTCCCAAGAAAAACGGTACGCTAAGGTTATGTGTGGACTACCGTCAACTGAATGCCAAAACTATCCCAGATGCGTATCCATTACCCCGAATTAACAACATCCTGGATCTATTACGAAATGCAAAATACATAAGTAGCACAGATTTAAAGAAGGGCAAATACCGATGTCAGAAGAGAGTAAAAAGTACACAGCGTTTACAGTGGCCGGAAAGGGACTATTCCAGTAGAAAGTTATGCCCTTCGGGCTAACTTCAGCTCCTGCCACCTTTCAAAGAACTCAAGATAGGGTGGTTGGCGCCGAAATGGAACCGTATGCATTTGCTTATCTCGAAGATATTGTTGTATTAAGTGGATCACTGGAGGAACACATGTGAAGCACGGCTTAAAATAAACGATGAAAACTGCAAAAGGAGATCAGGTATTTAGGACATCTTGTAACACATAATGGCATTCAAACTGATGCAGCGATCAAGGATCTAAAGCCACCCAACAATGTACGAGAGCGTTTTGTTCCCGATTTTGCACGTGCTGTACTACCTCTAACCTCGTCGCTGAAAAAAGGGAAACATTTTAAATGGAATGAACCACAACAACAAGCATTCGATTCCCTGAAGAAGCTCCTTACGGAAGAAGAAAATCTGCCTTCCCATTTGTTTTCAGTGAAGAAAAAAAATTCTTTTTAGTGAAAATTGACACCAATATATTTATTTTGTATAATACATTCATAGGTATGTAGTTATGTTAAAAGTCCATACACAAATTTGTAACAGGTAGACAATTTTTTGCGGATTTTAATTTTTAACATAGAGACAATATAGAATTCTTTTAAAATTATAATATGGCTCAATGTTTACATATGCAACCTAAATTAAGATTTTCTCAAATTGAAATTTTAAAGAGAAATTACTAGAGGAATTTTTTGGGAGTAAGTTTTTGGGAGGATTTGTTTTTGGAAAGAAAATTTTCTGTGGAAAATTGATTTTTTGGGACGAATATTTTTTTAAGAATTTGTGTGAGAAAATTTATTTGATTTGTTTTCCTCTCTTGAGAATAATTTGTGTTTATGAAATTGAGAATCAATGAAAAATTTTTGAAAAATTTTCTTGTAGAGGAATAATATTTTTGCATTTCATCAATGTATTTATTTTTTATAGTAATATATACATATGTAATAATATTAAAAGTACATACAAACAATTCTTTAGCAGGGAGACAATTTTTTTTATTTTTTGCACTTTTAATTGTGACGAAATTAGATACTGATGACTTGCCAAAATAGCGTTTTGGTAGTTTTTGGTTAAAAAAACAGAACATTAATTTCCGTTGCATTTAACCTTGAATTTGAATACTTATAAAGTATGGAGTTGGGTTGTTTACCCAAATCAATTGCATATGCAAATTTTTGTAATTATCCTAAAACTCTTTTAAACAAAATTAATCAAGAAAAAATTGATTTGTATAAAACTAAAAAATGTGCAGGCTTACTGCCTGTTGCTTTACTTGACAATTTCAAGCATGTTCGTGCAAGAGTTTTAGATTGCAATAAAGTCGATGTTTAAGTGTGAATCAATGAATATATTTTTCTTCATAATACATAGTGTCTCTCATAAGCAGTCAAGTGTAGGGATTTTTCCCTTTTTGTAGGGATTTTTTTCAAAAATTTCACGTGTAGGGAAAAAGGGAAAGATTTTTTACTAATTTCTACAATATATGTACCTACATATCGCTACAAGCCTGGCATAATCCAAAATTCGGGTTTCTTGAACTGAGGTCTACAAAACATGCGAAATACTAAAATCTTTCATATAGATTCATCAAATTTCTAATATGTCTATTATTTTCGATGTGAAATCGATTTTTTGTAAACGTAAAAATTAAAACCCACGTTTTCGTGAATATTAGACAACTAAAAATTAAATTTCAATTTAGATGAGAAACATATTAAACTCAACTATCTGAATTTGGATTTTTAAAATCCCTTGATTTGTTTAAAAGTTATCAAAGAAAATAGTTAAATGTCATTAAATATTCATATCCATTTTTCTTAAAACTACTACTACTTTTTTGGATTATGCCAACCCTGTAGGACGATTCTAGAAATTTCATTCCTAAAAATTAAAAAAAAAATATATATATTATATATTATAAAACAGAGCTAATATTTTAGTTTTTTATGTTTTTTTTGTATTTTTTTAAGATAAACTTGGAAAAAATGGAAAAAAGTAGTGTAGGGAAAAATGTGGGGAAAATAAAAAGTGAAAAAAATCTCCTGGCATCACTGCTCATAAGTATTCGAATTTAATGTATTATGAAAACAGGCATCATTTTATAATAGATTTTGTGGGAAAAATAAATAAATTTATTATGTTGTCCAGAAAGTCCTTAAATTTTATACCACATTTTAAAAATTAAAAAAAAAAATAATTTACTTAAACTAATTTAACTTTTTTTAAAAAAGTGCAAAAAATTGCTTCACAAAAGTATTCGAATTTTTTGTATAAATCATATTTAGATTAGCATTATGAAGTAAAAATAAATAATTAAAATGAAATTAATGTTTTGTATAGTAGCCTTTGTTTTTAAAAACAACTTTCAAGATTCGTGGGACCGTTTCTACCAATTTATGGAATAGTTTTGGCGTTATTATGTCCCATGTGGCCTCCGGTAGGTTAGTGGTTAGTGTTCTTGTCTGGTAGACCGGAGGTGGTGGGTTCGATTCCCACCTGAGGCACTGGTTAAGGAGCGCACAACAGGCCCGATAGAGGCCTAGGTGTATTTCTTCGGATTTGATGTATATACATCCTCCTTTCAAACTAACTAACTAACTACTTTATGTCCCATTATTCATTCAAAAAAACCGTATGGTGGTTTTAGAGGATAATGAGTGATTTAAAAGTTGTTCTTTTAAATATAACCACAAATTTTCAATGGAGTTTAAGTCCAGGCATTAACTCCATTGAAAATTTGGTGAAAGAAGATACTTAGTGTTGTAAATGATCAACATTTTCACGTACCAGGTCGTGTATTTTGGATCGTTTTTCTGTTGAAAAATAAATTGAATGGGTTGTAGCCCCATTTTGGTGGTACTAGCATGCAAATTCTGCTCTAAAATTGACAATGGACCTTCTAGTCTATAATTACAATAATAAATTTTAGCGGTCTAACACCGTGGACACAGAACCCCAAAATATGGTCCTTTACAGATGGTTTTAAGTTAGATAATTCCAAGGCATCTGAGCCAAAAATATTATATTTGTTCTAATCGTCGAAGTTAACCTCCTTCCAGAATCCAATATTCCTACTTATGAGTCTATTTGCATCGATTAACTTCGATATGAGCGGTTTCCACCTTGGTACTTGACCATGCAAATTATTGCTCCCTATTACTTTGCGCACAATTTCGACACTAATTTTTATTCACAGGACTGTCCTGAGTTCGTTCTTAATTTTTGGAGCGGATAGACGAAGGTTCCTTCGGTATTTCCTCAGTATTTCTCTCTCGTCCTGTATTGACAGCAGTTTTGGACGACTTGATAATGGTAAATACTCGATGGAATTCTTTGTTCCATGCGTGTAATGACAAAATATATTGTCGAAGGGAATCTATCAAACATTTCTTGTGTGTATTTAATTGATCGGCCTTGATTATACAGATATAAATTAATTTTTTATTTTGAATTGATCAACTCTTTTTCTTTGAACTTTTTAAACGCTTACACAGGAAGGATTTACAACATAATTATGCAAATTTCCAAAAAATATAATGTTGTATATTTCATATAACCACTACCTGTATAATGGGTTAATGAATGGGCAATAAAACACGTGTTCAAGGATTCTAAAAAAGTTCTTAGAAAAAATTCGAATATTTGTGCGCAGTACCTGAAATGACCCTTTTTGGGTTTTTCCATTTTCTTGGAAACCATTAATGAGTTTTATTACTTTTTTTCTTGTATTTCGTAAAAATAATATAAATTAATAAAATTTCATTAAAAAATTTTAAATACTATTATTATTTTTAAAGTAGCATCATAAAATAACACAGTAATTCATAAAAAATAATAAATTCGAATATTTATGTGAGACACTGTATGTATGTAATAATGTTGAAAGTTCATACAAACAATTTTTAACAGGGATACAATTTTTAATTTTTGCACTTTTAATTGTGAAATTAGAAACTGATGACTTGCATAAATATCGTTTCAGTATTTTTTTGGTTTTGTTCAAAGTTTATTAACTTTAATGTGTAACAAAATTCTTTATTTACTTTTGTTGTGTATGGTCATGGTTAATTTCAAGAAAAATAATATTTATTTAAAAAGTGTAAAAGTGTGTGTGTGGAGCTTGTGATTAAAACATCTTAGTTTATTTTATTTTTGTTATTTATTTTTATGAAAAAATAATTTTAAATAAACGTAAAACTAATTTTTCATTATTATCTAAATTAAAATAATTGAATAAATCGAAAATTTGCTTTAAACTTATTTTTTCGCATCTTAAATAAATAAAAATACAACAATAAACTCCACATAAAATTGAAGATTCGCTATGAATTCGCATTTTATTGGAGATAAATGTTTTAGAATTTCTATTTATATTTCTATAAGAAATAACATTCTAATTAAACAAATAATGAAACATAATTTCAATATATATTAACAAAAAATATTAAATATGATGGAACACAAATTTTAAAATAAAAAATATCACACTCTTCATAAAATTTAATCTAAAAATCAAAAAGAGGCAAAGAATATTCCAAAGAAAATTTAAAAAATGTTTCTACAAAAATACAAATAAAAATTTTGAAATATTTTTTTAATGTCAAGGTTCTACAAAATATATTTGTAAAAATTGGCAAGTTATAATTAAATATTATTATCTTTAGAATAATATTATGCTAAAACTTTTTCTGTACATATGTATAATTATAAGGGAAATTTATGTTTGTATTTTTGGCTGATTTTTGACATTAATGAAGTTATGATTAATTTTTAATTTCAGGAGATTAAAATTTATAAAATCAACAAGGAAAATTATAAATAAAAATTTATTTTTAAATAAATAAAAAATGTAGAGTTAGCAAAATTTATTAACTTTTACAAATATTTTAGTTTTCAATTCCAAATTATTTAAATATAAATAAATGAAGGATATTTATTTGACTAATAAAATTTAAATACATACATTTGTGTACGTATAGTTTCTTGTCGCGTGCCATAATTAAGATGAAATTTAAAACACCTTAATATTTAAAATAAATAATATTCGGTGAATGAAACCTTGAACATATATGAACGCGATTTTCAATGTTTTTCCACAGGTTTGGGTTATTGCCTCATAGCGTTCTTTCATTACTTATTCAATTCAGTTTTTATTTCATATTTTTTGTTTGTTTTGCAATTCCAAATTATTTTAATAATATCAAATAAATGTATTTATAAAAAAATTTAAATTGTAATGTAAGCTAAATTTATTTTTGTATATTATTTTGACTACTAAAATTTATATACATACATTTGTATATAGTTTTTTATCGCGTACCATAATTAAAATGTAATTTAAAACAACAAAATTGCTAGGTATATTTTTGGAATCGAGTTCTTTTAAATTTTTATCTGTTAATATTTTTACAAACTCTTAGAGATTCTATAAAGAAAACTTAAAATAAAAGACTTTTCTGTTGCATTACAATTTTGCATATTTCAAAGTAGATAATTTCATATAAAATAATTATGTATTTATGAGAATTTAGGTAAACTTTTTACTTCTACGTTATGTTGTTTGTGCAATTTTTGAATCGATTTCGTAAAATTTTAATATAGGCTTGTAAGTTTTAAAAATACATGTTATTATTTAATACTTTTTTCAAAAACATTAATTTTTTTGCAAAAAACGAACTCTAACTTCATTAGTTATAATTTTACGTTAAAAAAAGTTAATTTATAAAATGTTAAGGTTTTTAAATTATATTGAATAAATTCAACTACAAAAAAGTAAAAATAATTTGGAAAAAATAATATTATCTGAAAATGTACATCAGTTTTATATATATTATTCTGCCAATAGTGCAATTAAAGGCATAATATTTATAAATATTTAAATTATGAATCGATTTTATATTTATTAACAATTGAAATTAGTTTAAACTGTAACGGTAATGATTTACTGAATTTAAATTAATAACCAAAATCATGGTTTTGAGGAAAAATTCTGAAATAATTAATATTAAACAACGATAAAATGTTTAAATTTAATTAATCTTCTGATCATTAGTTGAATAAACGAAAACTAAAAACTAAATCTTTTTGGACCATAAACTTAAAAATTAATAAAATTTATTTCTCATAAAATAAATTTGAAGATTTTAATAAATGAAATTAAACATAAAGTTAAAAAATAGTTTCGACATTTTACAAAAATTGGCTTTCTAAAATGTTTACATATTAATATTTCCAACTTCTTATTTATTTCAAAATTAAACATTTCTCTAACCTTCAATACAAGTTAAACGATACTTCCATGCATTTTAATATTGTTGTTGTGCTGTACTTTGTAATTATTACCCAACGGTATTTATATTATTTACAGATCAAAATTATATCAAATATTTTATTTCCAAATAAAATGTACTTGTCAAAATAATTTATCTTCTATGTTGTTCTTAAAAAATATTATAACTTTTTCAATACTTCTTCTGTTATTATTGTGATATTTGTTTGCTGTACTTGAAATCGACTTTTTACAATCTTGCTTCAATTATTTTAGATACATAGAACTTCGAACCCACTTACTATTTTTATTAAACATTTATTTGGTTGAATAATAATATATCGTTATTACTTAGTACTTCAAAAATGAATCTTTAAAACCAACAAACCAGTGCCCCGTAATTTTCTCGAATCGAGAAAAAAATTAAAGAATAATAGTCATTCGGTTTTTAACAGTGTTATTCAGTTTATTTTTAAAACTGGACTCACTAAAATTTAACAGGAAATATTTAAATTTCTTGTATTCTCCTTGTTGTATGCGAAATGACTTTAAATTTCTCGACAGTTTTTCTCGATGCGACAAATACAGATACGAGGTACAGCTTGAAAACATGAGTTTTACCTTTTACAACTAAAAACTTTCTTATTCCCAAATTATTGACATTTTTGAAAGTTCTTTAATATATAATATAATACCAAAATAAAGTTCTATCATAATAATCATAATCATAATAAAGTTCTATCATAAAGTTGTATCATAATGTTCATATTTCATATCCAAATTACTAAGAAAACTTATTTTACAACAAAAAATAATCCAAAATAAAAGAGTTTTAAAGCTATTGTCAAAGATATAACTAGTGTTTTTTTTTTTCGTTTTAAAAACACAATTTTTTATTCAGTTTTATTCATGTAATAACATCTCTATTCATTTAGTTTGGATTCGGAGAAAAATAATACAACATAGGAACGAAATAAGTAGTATGAACCTAACATAACTTTTTTCTCAAAGTATTTTCATTCAGAACACAAAGTTTATAATAGAATATTTTTTATTTATTTATTTATTTATTTTTTATTTAATACCTAAAAAAATATAATAAATTTGCATTAACGATTAACAGAAAATTATGTCAAAAAAGTAGTTTCTATATATCATTTTTTAAGATAAAAATGGAATTGTTTTTAACAAAAGACCATATAGAAGAATATCAGCAAAAATAGTGAAGTTCTTCAAGTTACTCACATATTTCATAATTTTCAGTTTAAAATCATAAAAAGTTTTTTTAAAATGTGTTTCAAAAATTTGTTGTCAAAGACTCCAGATTTTGTTTGAAATAAATTAATACTATTTAGGAATTTATTGTTGAATATTATAAACTTTAGTTTGAAAATAAAGCAAAAATAAAGACATAAAAGGTTGATGCACATATAAAATAGAGGATTTTTCTAAATAAATAAAAATTAAATACTAAGTAAATCTTAAACCATAACGTACTGTAAAATATAAATATGTTAACGCTATATAATAGCTAAAATAATGCGGAAAATATTAACATATGTACCTACATAAGAATATTTTTTATTTGCCTACACCACAATTATTAAATTTGTAAATAAATACTATAATGTATTAACATTGACTTTACTTTTTACCACGTAATTAATATGTCGAAATTAAAATATACGTTCAAAATATAAACTTTGTAATTGCATAAAATTATACAAATTACTTTGATTTAGAACAACATTCACATTTTTGAAAAGAACTTCACAAATAAAGTTTTTATAATTTTATTAACTTACAAATTAAATTTATTTGATTTTTTGAATAATGCGAACAAAAAACACTATAAATTAACAAAAATCCAACAAAAAATACCAAAATTATAAATTGTTTAGACATAAATGGTGAATAAGTATTTCTAAAATTTCTAATTTCATAAAGGTACAATAATATTAATACTTGAAATTTCTGAATCATCCTCTTTTCCTTCTTTAAAACACGATTTAAACTCTTCAAACATTAGCTTTTGAAAGCTAAATTGACCAAGCATAACGAAAATATATTTCCTTAGAATAAATAATAATTTCATTAAATTCGGTTCAGCCGTTAGACGTAATTAAAATTTACAAATAGAGGTGGTTATCATCATCTAAGGTCAATAAAAAGCAATATTTTTCAGCTAATACATACACTTTTATATATTTAGAATCCAAATAAAGAATAACTATCCAAATACGCCTACTGTATTTTATTCATAAAATAAAGCATTTAAACTATCAGATATAAAATAAAGATTTTAGCATGTAATAGTTCTATAGTGGTATATGGTGAAGTCCCCATACCTACGGTGGCTCGGATGGTACTTATTGTTAGATTTATTGAATAAGAATCAATATTATACAATTCTAAATAAAATTCACACAGTACTCCCCAAATAGATGGGTTTCCGTAATGTAGTTTTTGTTTATGAATACAAAATAACTAAAAACCCAGATTATTTTGTTATAATATATAGATTTATACCCCAATAAAATTTTTTCCTAGGTCCAAATCCATTGATTATCTAATATAAAATCAAAGAAACGATAGATTTAATGTTAAGTCAAATATTGATAAATTCTTATAAGAATATAGGATAATAAATCGGTTAAGAAATGTCCAAATTTAACAATACGTTCACATTTTATAGAAAATCTCGTTAATTATTATCACGATTTTTCTTTTTATGGTAGAAAATTAAAATATAAGATATTCTTTGAAAAATGCAACAAACAAATTGCTTAATTGTTCAGATAAAGTTTTTCTTAAAATTTTACATAGGCAAATTACTTAATTGATTCACTGTATATACTTAGGAAAGTCTAAAAATTAATAAGGAAAACATCAGAAGTTTTTGTGAAGACAATATTAAAGTAAATTTTTAAAGTAAAAAGAGTGAGATATTGGATGAATTTGTCATGTATGCGTTTATTAAAATGTTTTTAATGATATTAAAATTTAATTTAGAAAACATTCATACAATTAAAAATATGTTGCTGGAATATTGTTAGGAACATTTCACACGTTTTTCAACAATACAAACAGAGTATTACTTTAACAACATTATTCCATAAAATTTTCGTTACATTTTTTATGAAAAACAATCATATTATTTAAAAACAAGTAAGAGTGCTATATTCGGCTGTGCCGAATCATATATACCCTTCACCATAGTGTATTCAAAATATCAATTCTATAAAATTTTAATTTATTTCAATTTCCCGTTTAGATCAATATTATAGCAATAGCAAAACGAACAACAACAACGCTAAACGAAATAAACACACAAAAAAACAAAATACACAAGGCAGTAAAACCAACAGTCATCCAAACATACGAAACGAAATACACAAAAAACAAAAACAAAATACACAACGCAATTAAACCAACAGACATCCAAACATACGAAACTGAATACACCAAAAAACAAAAACAATATACACAAGACAATGAAACACACGAAACGAAATACTCAAAAAAAAGCAAAAACAAAATACATGAAACCAACAGATATCCAAACATACGAAACTGAATGCACCAAGAAACAACCCAGCTAGCATTTTTTGAAATTTTTGATCACATTCGAGTCATTTATGACTCTTCTGCACGATTAAAATGATCATATATGCGCTCATTTTCTGATCATAAATGATACATTCGTCGGGAGAAAATGGTACCCTACCCGCGACTCATCTAAATGAGTCATTTATGAGCCCCACTTCTGATCAATAATGACACATTTTTTAATCTTTTTTGAGTCATTAATGAGCCAAATAACTGGTCGTTTTTGAGTTATTTCCGAATCACATTATAGTTATTTTTTAGTATTTTCTGAGTAATTTTTATGTTTGTTACAGACAAATACAATACAACAGAAAACAGTTTTTGATCTTCCGGCTGCGCGAAATTTAACTACAAACTAAATTTATAAACAATCATATTTCAAACATCTGGATGACCTATTTATGATTGGTATACATTTTGTTATTGTTTTTTTCAAATTACTCAGATTTTAAACATTAATTGGAATTATTTAGACTTAGTTTAGTGATTAGTCGCCCAACTATCTTCCGTAGAAGATCATTAAACATATAAAATTATTTATAATTAATGCATAATATACATAATTTCAATTTCCTTGACAGAAAATCGACTTTATAAATACACACAAATTCAAATACATTTAATTTTATAAACGAAATGAGAATTATATCAACTCATTTTAGGCCACACAAAATGTTTTGCTAACTCTTCCAAAAGAGTCTTTTCTGAGCCCTATTTCTAATCAGTTTCGACTCATTTTTGAATCGTTTTTGAGTCATTTTTAGTGTAGGTGTTGCTGTTTCATTACAAACAAAAACAATTACATAAGGAACAGTTTTAAATCTTCCAACTGCTTGAAATATGACCACAAAATAAGTTTTTGAAACCATCATATTTTAAACACCAGGATGATCAATTTATGATTGCTATACATTTTGTTATTGTTTTTCAAATATTCGGGGATCATTTTCGAGTCATTTTTTAAGCGCTCAACTTATTAATCACTTTTAGGTCATCAAAAGGAGTCAAAAATGACTCAGTTTACTGATTAACCATCCAACAATCTTCCAAATGCTAGCTGGGAAAAACAATATACACAAGGCAATGAAACAGCCATCCAAACATATGAAACGAAATACTCAATGAATAAGCAGTGTTGTTGTTGATGCTTATATCAAAGCATGAAAAAAATTGTCTTTTTTATGAAATTTTCAGAGGTTGTCTCGGATTTTTGCTTATATCTCCGTTATTTATGGACCGATTTTGGTGATAGCGATCTTCCCGAAAGCATGTCTAACAGAATTTTTGAAGATTCGGATCTCGCCGATATCTGGGGTCCTCTAAAAACTGATTTCAACAAACATACAGACATACAGACAGACAGACAGACAGACGGACATGGCTTAATCGACTCCGCTATCTATAAGGATCCAGAATATATATACTTTATAGTCGGAAAATTATATTATAGAAATTACAAACGGAATGACAAAATGTGGAGGGTATAAAAATATGCTAACTCAAACAAAGATATTTGTTTATAGTTGACCAAAAAAAGTATTAAAAAAGTATGAAGGATTTTTCTAAATAAATAAAAAAGAATACTTATTCTTTTTTTCAGCATAATGCTTCTTGCAGACGATTTTTTCACATAAAGTGATCACAAAATGCACATAGGTGTTTTGGATATCATATAACTAAAAACGATTTAAAATTATAAAAATTTTTCAATTTCGTCTTTACTCGATAATCTTGATTGAGACATACATACATATTTCTCAATAAAATGTAACAACATTATATTGAAAAATTAAAAACAAATTCTATGGATTTTTTTTTCTTAACAAATCAATAGAGAACAAATTTTATTTTACTACTTTCTACTCGAAAAAATATTTTTAGTAAAAGGAACGAATATTTTATTTCGAAGAGCTTACTATCAAATATTTTTGAATATTTCATATAAAATTTATTTATTCTTGCATATTTAAAGATTTTTTTATTATGAAAATTATAAATTGCAAGAATATTAAAAAGCACATGTACATGTATAGAAATGGTCTTAATTTTTTTGCTAGTATTATAATAATAAATTAAATTAAAAATTTTGTATGGAAGTTAGCACTTATTTTCTTCAACAAAAAATATATTTTGAGATAGCAATACATATAACAAAAAGTGATATTTGTTCAAAAATGTTTAAAATTGTCTTAAAAAAACTTTTTATTTTTGTTTTCTACATTTCAATGGTTATATTTTAATTTTCCTTCAATTGTTAATATTGCAGAAAACTTATTGTTTAAGATATTTTTATTCTTTTAGTAAATACTGGAAATATGTCTCACTTATTTTTAATTAAAGATTAGAATAAATTATACTATACACAAATTAACTACTGAAAGAAACAAATCCATTGATAATATAAAATCTTAAATGTAAACAAGAAATAATATTGATAACAATTTAGTTTATTTAAAAAAACTTAAAAAAATGACAGATGAACTTTAATAATTTTTAATGTTTGAAAGTAATTTTTCAATTTTTCTAGTAAAAATGTTTATTACCAAAATTGACTCACACATTAGCATTTTAACGGCTGTATTTATAAAAACTTATTTTAGGTTTATTAAACAATTTTAGGCAAAATTCAGGAAAATCGTATTTATAAACGTGAAATAGCTTAAAACGCCTTCAATAAACCATTGACAATTAGAAGAATTTTATTGTAGGCTCGACCCTTCTTTAAGCCAACAATAAGTTGATTTTTAACAATTTTTTCTCAGATAAAGATTTTTCCGGTAATTTTAGGTTGATTGCGAAAACTAATTATGGTTTCTTTTAAAATAAAATCTAAAAATTCTAATTTTAACGTTTACAAATTTGTAAATAAAACCCCAGAAAATTTGTATACGATTATATTTTGAGGAAAAAACTCAAATCTAGGCATTATTGGATTAATGCATGAATATTTGACAATATTCCAATTGTCCAGCACTATTTTAGGCAATTTGGAAGTGCCCGTCTGTCAACCAAATGATGGACAAAATCATTTGATTTGGCTTTTTCAAAGTTTGTTGGTTAAATATAATGCCATAAAGTAATTAACCATGTAAATTATATTGATTAGTGTTATACTAATGCAAAATATATTCGCCGGCATTAAAATTAGTCAAATATCAAAGAAATTTATCAATATTTGCAAAAATTTATCAAAAATTACAAGGAAAATAAGTAAAAATAAGAAAATGTGTCATAATGATGTATATTTTGTCGCAAAATATCCGTTATTCGGATACTTTTAATAATAATTAGAAATTATATGTTATATTTATACATCTGAACTAAATAGACATTTATTAAAGCCATATATATATTTATTTTTCTTAAAAGTTTGTTTTTATTATCAAAAATCTATTATAAACAAAAATATGAAATTAAGAAAACCGAATCAACCAATATTTTATCCTAATTGTACGCAACACTAACACATAAAATGACAGCCATATTGTACAGTGCTGCCAACTTAAACATAAATCAGCACAATAGTTAATATACGTTTATTATTTGTTTATGAATATCACAATTTTATTAATGGTTTTTAAGGCTAAAGTGTGCTTTAACTATTGAGTGCATTAAAAGCAAAATAAGATTTTTTTTATAAATACAAGCGTAAGTCTTTATTTTTACTCAGCGATTACCTAAGTAAATGCTTAAAACTAATAAGAAAAATCAGTCTTTGTAAATCGTATAATTTTCTCTGTCAAGTACATACAGTGTCTCACATAAGTATTCGAATTTGGCTGTACTTTGAACAGAAACATAATTTAATAATATTTTTGCGTGTGAAATGAATAATTAAATTTGTTATATTGTCTAGAAAGTCCTAAGGTTTAATATCGCACTCTGTTAAATTTGGAAAAATTACATTTACTTAAATTAATTTAAGTATTTTTTTAAAAGTCCGTAAAATTGATTCACAAAAGTATTCGAATTTTTCTTGTATTTCATATTTGACCTTATTTTACGAAACACAAAAATTAGAATCAAATAGTTTTTTGCTTAAAATTGTTTTAAGGGGTTACTATCAACCGAAATGATATATTTTTAGCCCTTTTGCTCCACAATTTTGGAGCATTTGTATCATCTTTTCATGTAATATCATTAAAATGATAATTTTTTTAACGGATTTGCAATTTTTTCCTTTTTTCTGAAAATAAAACCAAAAATTAATATTGGGATTTAATATAGACCCCTTGAGGTATCTAAAAATAATTGTTTTTTTATAAGGATCTGCACTTAAACTTTCCATGACGTATTTTTGATATCGTTCTTCTGTTTCTAAATGAATTATCTGGATCTTAAGTATTTTTTAGTACAACTAGGGTCAATATTTTTCGACAAAGTTGACTAGTATATATTCATGTAGATATTAGCAATACATTATAGCGGTATACAACTCCAAAACATGCCTTAACAAAACGACATACTATACAGTAGATTTCAGTTTTTAATACTGGTAACTTTCACGCTTATGTTGCCTATTACAATAACACTGTAAGTCCAAAATTTTGGGTGTTTTTTGATCATAGTATATTTAAACAGATATCAATATCTTTGAGTTAGACCATAATGATATGGTGACATGCAGCCTGAAGGCCATTGGTATATAAAAAGAAAGATTCTACTATATTGAAAGGTGTTTCTTCGAGGCATGTTTTGGAGTTATACACTTCCACAATACATTGAAAACTTAAAATGTATAAAAGCTGATATCCAAAAAATACATACCAGAAAACTTTCCCCGAAAATTTTTTACCCTAGTATTATAAAAATAGTCCTAAGTTCCATTATATTGAATTAGCTACAGAAGAATGATCCCAATAATATATCTTGGAACATTTATATACAGATTCTTGTAACCAAAAACCATTATTTTTGGATATCCCAAGGGGTCTATTAAATCCCAATATAAAATTTTGTTTTTATCTCTGGAAAAAAGAAAAAAATTACAAATATTTTCAAAAATCGCCATTTTAATGATATTACATGAAAAGAGTGTACAAATCCCCCAAAATTGTGGACCAAATGGGCCAAAAATATATCCTTTCGGTTGATAGTAACCCTTTAAAACAATTTTAAGCATAAAAACCATTCGATTCTAGAATTTGTGTTTCGTATAATCTGATCAAATATGAAATACAGAATAAATTCGTATACTTTCGTGAGGTAGTTTTATGGACTTTTTTAAAAAAAAAGCTAAATAAATTAATGTAAATGTAAATTTTCAAGTTTTAAACAAGTTAGAGTGCTATATTTGGCTGAGCCGAATCTTAATATTTGAAATATTTTTATAAATAAGTTTTCTCATGTCTTAAATAGAAAAAATCCCAAGATTTAAACAGCTTAAATCTATTACAATTCCAAGATTTATTGACAAACGCCATTTTCTTTATATTTTAATAGCGCTTAGCGATATTTAGTAATTTGCATGTATGTGAAGGATTTAAGGATTTTTAAAATACATATATAATTTTGTTCTACACAAATTGATAATGTAACTAGTTAAATACGGTTAAAGCGCTTTTAAGGGCAGACCGATCGAACAAAATTCTTTAAGCAGAATTTCTGTACATAAAAGCTAAATTACAGTCAAATTTTGTATCTATATCGTAATTTAGTAATAAGTAATGTCTGTTTAAGTGATTTTCTGAAGGGAACCTCGTATGGGACCGACCGCACTTATGTTATGAACCGATCGTGAAAAAATCTTGAAATAGAATTTTTGTATACAAAACTAATATTTGTGCCAAATTTTGTATCAATAGCTTTATTTGGTAATGAGTAATGTGCGTTTAAGAGATTTTCGTAAAAGGATCTTGTATGGGAGCTATGACCAATTATGTATATAAATACAAAATTTTAAAATTCTGTATTGTGCATTTAAGTGATTTTCTGGAGAGGACCTAGTATGAGAGCTATGACAAATATGGACCGATCGTAAAACAATTTTATAGTGTAATTTGTGTATGATTTTGCTAAATGTATGGATATCAATATTTGGCTGTGACCAATTATGGACCCATCGGAAAAAACTTTCACAGTAATGTTTTTATGCATACGGGCAATACTTATACCAAATTTGGTAGAGATGTCTTAATTTAGTAATGAGTTATGCGCGTTTAAGTGATTTTCGGGATGGCACCTTGTATGGGAGCTATGACCAATTTTGGACCGATCGGAAAAAACTTTCACAGTAATGTTTTTATGCATACGGGCAATACTTATACCAAATTTTATATGGATATCTTAATTTAGTAATGAGTTATGCGCGTTTAAATGATTTTCGGGAGGTGACCTTGTATGGGAGCTATGACCAATTATGGACCGATCCAAAAAAACTTTCGTAGTAATATTTCTGTACATATGAGTAATACCTGAACCAAATTTTATATGGATATCTTAATTTAGTAATGAGTTATACGAGTTTAAGTGATTTTCGAGAGGGGACCTTGTATGGGAGCTGTGACCAATTATGGACCGATCGGAAAAAACTTTCACAGTAATGTTTTTATGCATACGGGCAATACTTATACCAAATTTGGTAGAGATATCTTAATTTAGTAATGAGTTATGCGCGTTTAAGTGATTTTCGGGAGGGGACCTTGTATGGGAGCTATGACCAATTTTGGACCGATCGGAAAAAACTTTCACAGTAATGTTTTTATGCATACGGACAATACCTATACCAAATTTTATATGGATATCTTAATTTAGTAATGAGTTATACGAGTTTAAGTGATTTTCGAGAGGGGACCTTGTATGGGAGCTATGACCAATTTTGGACCAATCGGAAAAAACTTTCACAGTAATGTTTTTATGCATACGGGCAATAAATATACCAAATTTTATATGGATATCTTAATTTAGTAATGAGTTATGTGCGTTTAAGTGATTTTCGGGAGGTGACCTTGTATGGGAGCTATGACCAATTCTGGACCGATCGGAAAAAACTTTCAGAGTAATATTTCTATGCATATGGGCAATACTTATACCAAATTGTATAGGGATATCTTAATTTAGTAATGAGTTATGCGCGTTTAAGTGATTTTCGGGAGGGGACCTTGTATGGGAGCTATGACCAATTATGGACCGATCGGGAAAAAATTTCACAGTAATATTTCTGTGCATATGAGTAATACTTGTGCCAAATTTTATATGGATATCTTAATTTAGTAATAAGCTATGCGCGTTTAAGTGATTTTCGGGAGGGGACCTTGTATGGGAGCTATGACCAATTATGGACCGATCGGGAAAAAATTTCACAGTAATATTTCTGTGCATATGAGTAATACTTGTGCCAAATTTCATATTTCACAGCAATATTTCAATATTTCTGTGCATATGGGCAATACTTATACCAAATTGTATATGGATATCTTAATTTAGTAATGAGTTATGCGCGTTTAAGTGATTTTCGGGAGGAGACCTTGTATGGGAGCTATGACCAATTATGGACCGATCGGAAAAAACTTTCAGAGTAATATTTCTATGCATATGGGCAATACTTATACCAAATTGTATAGGGATATCTTAATTTAGTAATGAGTTATGCGCGTTTAAGTGATTTTCGGGAGGGGACCTTGTATGGGAGCTATGACCAATTATGGACCGATCGGGAAAAAATTTCACAGTAATATTTCTGTGCATATGAGTAATACTTGTGCCAAATTTTATATGGATATCTTAATTTAGTAATGAGCTATGCGCGTTTAAGTGATTTTCGGGAAGGGACCTTGTATGGGAGCTATGTCCAATTATGGACCGATCCAGAAAATTTTTCCTCTGAATGAATTCAATTGACATAACATTTTAATTTTTAAATTTTTGTGAAGATATCTTCATTGTGACGGAATTATTAACAAAAAACCCATTTTCCGGGAATATGAACTTTTGTATGGGAGGTATATGAAATTGTGGACCGATTCTAGCAGGGATCAAGATCTTGTGTAGAAACGAATGTATGGTGATTTTCATGGAATTATCTTGCATAGTTTTCGAGAAAATTACATCAGAATGTGTAAAAATTGCTTTTTTTTTTCGAGGTTGTTTTAAATTTTGATTTATAGCTTTTCCCGGTGTGAACCGATTTTGCCCATTTTCAATACCAAACAACTTAGGAAAATGAAGAACATTTGAATTTGGTTAAACTCCATTGCTTCGTTATATCGTGAGCGTGTTTTACACATACAGACGGACAGACGGACATAGCTAAATCGACTCAGAATTTGATAAGGACCCAGAATATATATACTTTGTTGGGTCTCAGATGAATATTTCTTGGTGTTACACACGGAATGACAAAGTTATATATACCCTCTATCACCACTGATGGTGGTGGAGGGTATAAAAACGATATATCAAACCTAAGGATTGTCTGGACAATATAACAAATTAATTTTGCATACAAAATATATTATTAAATTTGGTTTCTTTAACTGTATTTAAAATTTTTGGTTTATGTTGTTAATATTGTATAAAAATGATTATTGTGAAAATGTTTATTATATTTTTTAATAAATACTGAAAATATGTTTATTCAAGAATTTTATAGGGTTACAAATATTGTTTTACTTAATGATACGGAATAGGGAAGTTTAAATAATGAGAAATAAATCTGTAATTTCTAAATTTTAACAAAACTATGTATCGTAGAGTACAACAAAAATATGTACATATGTATGTACATTAGAGTGCTCCAAAAAAACGAAGTTGCGAATTTTGCACGTCCCCCCTCTAGAATTGTTCTTTGGGTTGTAAAACTATGTCATACAAAAAATTAGGCTGATAGGATAACGTTAACAGGTGCCGCAACGGCTCTGAAGTTTTCAAGTTGGATATTTAGTAATAAATTTTGAACTTTATTGTAAAGGAATCGTAATGTGCACAGAGTAAGCATTTCGGAAAGATATAAAACACAAAAATAGCTTGAAAACTTTAAAAGTTATAGCAAATTCCCCAGGCGATTAACGTGTCTCACAGCGCATAAATTCGAAATGTGGCAAAAAAAAAAAATACTTTTTTTGGGTTATATTCGAAAAAAACATTTTGTTACTTAAAATATTACTCGAATATTAGTTTTTGCCCTTATAAGATAACGCTAACTCGTTCTCAGCTATGGTCAAAAACGGTAAAAAAATTAGATAAATAATTCTTACCGTTTATCTCTACCTGCGATTTGAACTCGGCGGATTTCGGGAAAATCGCATTTTTTTTTGTAATATTTTAGAGAATACGCATTAATTCTTTACTGTTGCACATTTTACATAAAGTATTATCAGGGTATTATAGTCCAGATAATATAAAATATATATATCCTAAGTTTTATTAAAATCGGATATTTTTAACCCATAAACTGTAGAGTTCAAAGTCAAAATTTGCAATATTTGGGAGTTTTTTGTGAACCACATCGAAAGAATATTTATTTGTCGGCCATATTTACCAAACATGACTGGAATTTATCGTATGTAGTCCAATATTTAAAATAGAGTGAAAAAAGGTAGATTAACCCTTTAAGGCACTTGAGAACAATATAACGCCAAAGTTCAAAAATTCGAAAAAACACTCTCTATTTGAATAGTGCTCTATATAATTAGAGCAATAACAGAAATAAAACAAAAAATTCTATATTAAGTATAAAAACTTATGAATTAACCCTTTTTGACCATATAAAGTTTGTATTTTTAGACATATTTGATTGAAAATCGACCGAAAAAGGATATTATCAGTTTTAAAAACAAAATTGTTCTTTTAAAAATATGCACCTCAAGTTTACTCTATAGCCAAAAAGGGTTAAAGTGTAATTTTTTATACTTAATATCAGAGACTGAAAATAACTGGGCCACATGACCAAAGTGATTGAATTGTGATTTATTTTTGTTTTTTAAAATAAATCACTCAGAATAACAGTTATAAAATGATTTTTACTTAAATGGTTTACAATAACCTTTAATACTTTTGTTTTGTTACTTATGTTTTTGGCTGAGCACTTGGTTCTTGTATTCCTTTTTTTTCTTGCTTGTATGAGAGTGGGAGAGTACATTGTTGTTGTTTGCTATGATTTCTGAAGAAAGTATGTGTGTATGTGTGTCCTAATAGTGTATTTACATTTGCAATTTATTGTTTTGCTTTTAAAAATAAAAATCATAAGCAAACCTTTTCAAAAATGTTTACAAAATAAAAATCAATTGTAGCGAGTTATTTTGTTTTTCTTTTCGGTTTCTCTCAACCACTTATTAAAAAAAATCTAACATAAAGGTTTCTCTCAGTGATAAACTGCAAAAACACAATTATAAATGGTGATCACAGCAATTAACCTTATAAAAACAAAGTGGACCCGTTATTTTCAGTCTCTGCTTAATATAGAATTTATTTGTTCAATTCACAATCGATGTTGTAGCGTTGTATGTCAGCAGCTGCTACAATAGTCATAACAATGTTGTTGGTATTTTCTATGCAAAAGCTCTATACAACTCCTACGACAATTTTTCATATGTTTTTCGAATGTTGTAAGAAAGTTTAGTGTTGCCAATTGTTTATTTCAACATATAAACAAAAAATTCAAACGAATTTAGCATAAAAAAACGATAAAGTGGTAACACTGAAATCAAAAACAAACAGCTGTTTACCAAAACAAAAAAAACAAAAATTTTATTAAAAACAGTTTATTTATTAGTTTAAAATGTGGAATAAAGAAAATAAAAGAATTGAAAATTCAAAGAAATTAATTTGGTTTATTTCGCATGTTTAATTAATTTAATATTTTTTGATTTTTTTATCTTCTGACATTCTTATGTATATTTGTTTTGATTATTTTTTTTTCATTGAGAACATAAACTTATGACTTGCTGCAAAGATCTGTTCACAATCACTGTTACTACACTTTAGTAGGTACAATATACAACTTGATTGTGAATTGAACAATTGTTTTATTTCTGTTATTCCTCTAATTATATAGAGCATTATTCAAATATATAGTGTTTTTTCGAATTTTTGAACTTTGTTGTTAAATTATTCCCAAGTGCCTTAAAGGGTTAATCTACCTTTTTTCATTCTATTTTAAGTATTGGACTACATACGATAAATTCCAGTCATGTTTGGTAAATATGGCCGACAAATAAATATTATTTCTATATGGTACATTAAAAATTCTCAAATATTGCAAAATTAGACCTTTGAACTCCACAGTTTATGGGTTAAGAATGTCCGATTTTAATAAAACTTCGGATATATATTTTATATTATGTGAACTATATTAGTCTGATAATACTTTATGTAAAATATGCAACAGTAAAGAATTTATGCGTATTCTCTAAAATATTACAAAAAAATGCGATTTTCCCGAAATACGCCGAGTTCAAATCGCAGGTACAGCTAAACGGTAAGAATTATTGATATAATTTTTTTACCGTTTAATAGCCCTATCTATTGAACATAAATTCCTAATAGGATCTCCTAAAAATTTTGAAATTTGTTTACCAAAGTTTCAAAAAAACTGAAATTGATGATTTGAAACGGCCGTTGAAAAAAATCAAACTTTTTTGACCATAGCTGAGATTTTTTTGTCACATTTCGAATTTATGCGCAGTGAGACACGTTAATGGCCTGGGGAATTTGTTATAACTTTTAAAGTTTTCAAGCTATTTTTGTGTTTTATATCTTTCCGAAATGCTTACTCTGTGCACATTATGATTTCTTTACAATAAAGTTCAAAATTTATTACTAAATGGCGAAATTTGAGCAAAAACTGAAAAAATCTATATTTTCCCCTTGTAAATGCACTTGGAAACTTCAGAGCCGTTGCGGTGCCTGTTACCGTTATCCAATCAGCCTAATTTTTTGTATGAAATAGTTTTACAACCCATAGAACTATTCTGGAGGGGGAGACGGCCTATCAGACAAATTTTTTTTCCTTCAAACAAGCTTGAATCACTCTAATGTACATATATAGAGTATTGATTGCAAAGTAAAGTAGAAATATTAGTGATTCAGTAGCAATAGAATAATTAACAAAAAGAGTATTTTTCTTTAATATATAAAATTTATATTTTTGATATGTTAATATTGAGCCATATACTATAATTTTAAAAGTATTCTAGAGAAGAAAATGTAAATAGAAATGAATACTCCCATTAATTTGTTATTAGAGTATTCAAAATAAATCATACCATACACAACATCATAAAATATATGTAAGTTAACACGATCGAGTATACATGAGCGGGAAAAATCTACACAAGGTTGTGCTGACGGTGCACACGCGCAAGCTAGTATGCAGAATCATATTTCGTCTAGAAGATTGCACAACGTGGGAATTGAATAAGTTGTATCAGCAGAATTATTTAGATTTAAACATTTAAAAAATATTGTTAGAGTCAGTCCTACTTGGGAAATTGACCAAAGCGGTCGTTAAATAAAATTGTAAACCTAAAATTAACGTGTTTCATTTATAGTGTCCATAATTATACTTTTTTTATATTCGCATAACGAAGGAAGTTAACTGGCGCCCGAGCAGGGACCCGGCAAGAAAAAGCGGAGTCCTTATAAAATTAAATAAGTTTCTGCGATTCCTGCGGGACCCTCCAGAAACTAAATAATAAAAACTGGAAAAGATAAAAAAGAAATAGTGAAATTTAAAATTTTGTTTTGTGGAAAAGAGGATCCACCTAAAGAAAGAACAGTGACAATTAAGTGAAATTTCGATCCTGTGACTACCAGTGAACTAATTTGAAGAGAAAAAAGGTTATTATTGGAAGGCATATCCCGGAAAAGTGACTGTGAAAATATAGAGGGAAGAACCTGTGAAGTTAAAAAGCAAATTCCTATGTATATGTGTATGTAGAATGGAACATTTGCAAAGTAAGGTAAAAGAGTTAACTGGCGCCTAAACACCGTTCTAAACCAGCTAAAAACTCTGGATCAGAGAACGCTGGATTTAGAACGTATGCCCAGTAATCCTTCGATTGTTGAGGGCGAAAGTCCTCCTCCCCCCCTGCTTGCTCCAACCACAGAAACTGAATTGAACGAAATAGGAAAACTTCCCGACTGTGTAAAGGACGCAGTATGTATCCTGGATACATAGCGTGGAGAGTATCCTGGAGGACTATGAGATCGTCCGGCAGAAGCCGATATATAGGGCCATTGTTCAGTCTATACGCCGAAAATGTAGAGGAAAGGCTGATGCCGCCCTTACCTCCTACAACATATTCGATGAAGATTGGGCATCGATAAGGAACTGTCTTTCTCTGCATTATGCAGACAAAAGAGATGTTCGCACACTAGAACATCAGTTAACCCAACTAGCCCAGAAGAGTATGAGCGTCGACGAGTTCTACGCTACACTAAATCACCAGTTCTCCCTGATCATAAACAAACTGAAGACGGAAGCTTACTCTGAGGAAACGACTAACGTTTTAATAGAGACTTATAGGAATAGGACACTGGAAGTTTTCATGAGGGGTCTTAACGGCGAGCTGTCAAAGATGATAATGCTCATGAAGCCCAAGACACTTCCTGAGGCATAGTCGCAATGTTTAGAATTGTGAAATACCAATTACAGAAGTAAGGGCTCCCTGCATTCGGTTAATGGTCAAAATAGGGTCCAGGTTCCAATGGGATTCAATAACTTTCCGAATCGCCACCCAAGTAAGACTCGAAACCAAGCTTCCTTCCAAAAGTTTGTACCGAAAAACCGGTATCAACCTCAAGCGAACCCTTTTGTAAACCGACAATTTCAGCCACGGCGTGTTGCGCAACAGCCTGCTCCCCACAAATCAGAACCAATGGACATAGATCAGAGTACGCAATCTAGGGGGACCGGTAACCGACCATGGAATAACCACAAAAGGCGGGCCTTTTCGGAACAGGTTCGTCCCGGGTCGGCACAACACCCGTTTAAACAACAGAGAATTTTTAACATGACACAAGAGGACAATGAGGGCGAACCGGCAGACGAGGAAATAAATTTTCGGACTCGTGCCTTTCCGGCTTACCGTACGTAAGCAATGAATTAAAGGATGTCTCAATAATAAAATTTTTAATAGACACAGGGGCTACCAAAAACTTTGTTAAGCCAGCCTTATGCCCCAGTTCAAAGAAATTAGATAAATCATTTTATGTTCCTACTGCATCAGGGAGAGTACAAATTAGTGAGAAGGTAAAGGGGAAATTCTTTGCCCATTTGGTAACGATACGACAATTACATTCTATGTACTACCCCAGGATTCACATCTTTCAATGGTATAATCGGCGACGATACTCTACGTGAGCTTCAAGCTATAATAGACCACAAAAATAATACACTGACAATCTCGCCAGGGATCAGTATACCACTTAGAATTCAGACATTGAACGAAATTAACGTACTTCCATCATGCACTACATTGAGTGACCTTATAGCCATATGTGACCTTTGACATATTTGGACCAATAAATAACGAATTGGCAGCAACATCTATTAGGGCGGAGATACGGTGTACCACTGATGAGCCAATATACTCAAAGAGTTATCCTTATCCAGCTTGTATGCGTGCTGAAGTGGACAGACAAATAGAAGAACTTCTGGATAATAATTTAATACGGCCGTCAAGAAGTCCTTATCATTCTCCCATTTGGGTGGTCCCAAAGAAACCTAATCCAAATGGAGAGAAACAATATCGGATGGTGGTGGATTTCAAAAGACTGAATGCCGTCACCATACCTGATACATATCCAATTCCCGAAATAAATTCAACTTTATTTATTTTACAACCCTTGACCTCACTTCGGGGTTTCGTCAGATTTCAATGAATCTAAGGGATATTCCAAAGACAGCCTTTTCCACAATGAATGGGAAGTATGAGTTTTTGAGGCTACCGTTCGGCCTACGGAATGCGCCTGCTATATTTCAGCGTATGGTCGATGACGTCCTGCGAGTCTGTATAGGGAAAATATGTTATGTCTATATAGACGACATAATAGTATACGGGGGTAATATTGAGGAACACCTAGGGAACCTTAGGAAAGTATTTCAGCGTCTAAAAGACGCTCACCTTAGGGTTAATTTGGAGAAAACTGCTTTTATGAAAAGCGAGGTCGAATTCCTTGGTTATGTGGTTACTAAGGATGGTATACTGCCTGATAGAAGGAAGGTGAGGGCAATTCTTGACATTGTGCCACCCCAGACCCTGAAAGAGCTCAAAAGTTTTCTGGGATTAACATCTTATTATAGGAGGTTCATTAAGGACTTTGCCAAAGTAGCTTAACCCTTAACCACTCTCACTCGTGGCGAGATGGCACAAGTCAAGGCCAATCGATCGAAGAAAGTTAGAATTATTCTCGGGGAGGAAGAGCTACAAGCATTTAACGAGCTTAATGAGTTGCTCACGTCATCGGAAGTATTAGCCTTCCCGGACTTTGACAAACCATTTAATCTTACGACGGACGCTTCTAACAGTGCTTTAGGTGCAGTACTGTCTCAAGGGGAAATGGGAAAGGACAAACCCATAACCTTTATTTCTCGCTCTTTGAACAGGACAGAGGAGGCATATGCCACGAACGAGAAAGAGATGCTCGCCATAGTTTGGGCATTGGACAATCTTCGCTCCTACCTGTATGGAGCTAAGAAAATACGCATTTTTACCGATCACCAACCTCTGACGTTTGCCATGAGCGAAATTGAAAAGGTGGAAGTCTAGGATAGAGGAATATAACTTCGAACTTATATATAAACCAGGGAAATCCAATGTAGTAGCCGACGCCTTATCTCGCTTAAAAGCAGACTCAGCCGACTCAGTGAAAGCTGAGCAGACTTCGAGAACTGCATCTACAGATTTGTGTGTCCATATTGCGGATGAATCCTCCACTGACACTGCAAGTGAAGGTAGGGTAGGAAGTGAGGACTCAGATACCGTAACAGCTAGTGAGGGAACGATAGGGAACGGATTAGCTACTATAACAGCTAGCGAGGGAACCGTACATAGCGCCGAACAGGATGGCACAGATTTGATTCCACATGTCTAAGCTCCAATTAATGTTTTTCGTAATCAGATTATAATACGAAAATTCCAATCAGATATGATTGCACATATTAATCCTCATCCTGGCTACAACCGACACATCATATCTTTGGAAGAAATTAGCAGGGAAAATCTTACACGAATCCTGAGGGAAAAACTTAGACCTGATGTCTTAAATGGAATTAAAATTCCTGAACAGTATTTGTGATTATTACAGGAGGTTTATTTGGAACACTTTTCACATTATAAGCTACTCATCACTCAGAGACTTGTAGAGGATGTAACTTGTCCAGATAGGGTCTGTTCCTTGATATAATATGGGCACAGAAGGGCACATAGGAATAAAGACGAGAATAAACTACAGCTCTTGAAAAATACTATTTCCCTAGGATGAACAGTCTTGTAGGAAGATATACGAGGAATTGTGAAATATGCAAGGCTAACAAATATGATTGGAATCCGCCGATATCTAAGCTTCAGGCAACTCCGATTCCTTCTTATCCCTGTGAAATACTGCACATGGATATTTTTGTACTCCAAAATGAGTATTTTATTAGTGTCTTGGATAAATTTTCAAAATTTGGGAAACTTTTTCCTCTTAGGAATCGTTCAGCCTTGCAAATGAGGAAGAGAATTATAGAAATCCTTAATTACTTCTCGACACCACGTATTTTAGTGACTGACAATGAGCGAGGATTTATCAGCCCAATAGTGATGAACGTGATTCGACAATTTGATGTCAAGAAATATTTGACTCCAGTAAGTCGTAGTGAGGTGAACGGACAAGTGCTGAACGGATGTTTAAAGGTCGAACATAGAGATTTAGGCATTAGGGACCTTAAAATGCTCGCTACCGATCGATACAATAACTGTGAGGGTGACAATTTTCGCTAAAATTTTTAGTGATTTTCTTTCATTTATTTGGTATAGAATTATTAGTTTTACAAATTTTTAGTTTGAGTGTAGAGTAGTTTTTTTTTATTTTTATTTTATTTTCATTTAGTAGGCTTTAATTTCATAGAAATTTAATTGTCTAAATTTTGTTAAATTTTCATCAAACAAATAAAAATATTTCAATTGTTTGGTTGTGATACGGTGAATTTTTTTGTTTAAATTTGACCATAATTCGATTTTGTACCAACTTATAGAAAAATCCATATTCTGATTTGTGAAAAGTATTAATTAAACTATAAAGAATTGATTGAACTTAATTTCGTGGTAAGCATTATAAGGATATCTGGGCTAATTATATCTTTATCAGATATGATTTTTTTTTAGGGTTGGTTGTTACCTTGTGAATTATATATTCGTGGGAGAGTCTTTGTCTTTCGAACCTATATGGTTCGATTATACCAGCTTTGCATATAAAGAGCGCAACATATTCTTTTGTTTTGGATCATCTAGCCGATTGATAATAAAGTGTTCATCTTGAAATCTGACCTGATGAGGATTTCTTTTACAATCTCTCAAGGCATTTGGTCATATATATACCTATTAGTAAACTGATTATTATGGATAGTTCCAATTTTTTACTCAACTACAACATTATTACAAACTAATTACGATTGAATATTTATTTACAAGTCTTCATCAAGCTCAATTTTCGTGGTGTTAAATATTATTCAGAATTAGAAATAGGGTGACCGGATTTTATTATAATCGGTTATTTTTTTTGATGATTATACTTAATTCTAAATAATTAAACTAACTATTTAATCTTTAATATTCAATATTTAATTTGTATTTTCTTCTTTAATTAATTTTTTTAACTTCGGTTTTGAATAATTTTTTTTATATATAAATTTTTAAACTTTTTATAAAGTAAATGTAACTTTTTGTTAATTTTTGTCATTATATCTTACGGTCACCTTAATTAATGTTTATATAAATTAATGTAAATCCTAAAAATATGCTACACTAAAATTACATTTTAAACACTTAGTCAATTCCAACACCTAATCACAATTCATTACCTATAATGTGGATTGTATCTTAAATAGTTAATAAACACTTCATTTTTGATACAATCCATACATAATTATCTAAATAATACTATCCCAACTCATATAAACTATAATAATTGTGAGTGTTATAATAAACCGTCACCTGTCATCCGGCGCCTGCTGACATCGATGGATAATAAACAAATGTAAGTTGGATTTTGATTTTATTGTTTCATTATCAGTCATTTTAAATCCACTCTCAATTTTAAATACACACATACATACTTATAAAGTAATATGAACAAAATTATCATTATATTAATTTTTCATTTTGCAACCAGAGTTGCCATTGTACATTAATTTGTATGTCATATTTAATTTAATATATTAAATGTTCATATTATTTTTATTACAAAATCCCTAAATTTGATAATTTAATATTATAACATTTTGAATACAAAGTCACCTTATATCATGATATTTTCTTAAATAATTTCTTTTGAATAGAATTTCAATATAAAATTTCCATTTGCCTAAATTAAGGTGACCACCTTTGATTTTTTTAAATACATATATGTATGTAATAAAATTTAATTAAACTAATTCATTTAACTTTAACTTTACTTAATTATTATCATAATTTAATTTTAATAAATATTACAATATATAATTATAATATTCAATATGAAATCATAAATTTTGTTTATTATCATGAAAAGTTAAGTCAAGGGTATGGGTTAGGTTGATTTAGTTAATTTTTTTTGTTTATTTTTATTGGGCTGACAATCAACTCTAATATTTGTCAGCATGGAGGGAGGGCTTTGGAAGAGTGTAGCAAATACCATCAACAGCTACACTAATACCTTTACCGCATCTTCTTCATCTCTTGTCTTTGTGGATCATTTATTTAAGTAGCTACCTAAAGTAAAGTCTATGTAATTGATTCATTTATAGTATTTTTTTTTTTTTTTTTGATATGAGAACACACCTCACCCCCCCACCGACGAGCACGGCCGTAATATTAGGTAGCATCGTTCTCATAAACAAACCACCTTATGACAGAATCGTTACAGAGATTTTTTTGGCGCCCAACGTGGGGCCTCAGTTATCGTGTTTTATTATAATATTCTTGTGCAATTTTCATCCAGATGCTGAGGACTCTGAATCTTTTGTGGGTAATGATTTACACAGTAGACTCTTTTACTAGCTTCTTTTCACTTTTCATTAAACTTTTGTTACATTATTTTTCGCTGTGAACTTAATTGTTTATTATAGTTATGATAATCAATTCCCGGTCTGATATTTAGTGGGTCAAAAGTTTATCAGGGTTTGGGTTCGAACTTGAGAAGTTGTTCTGGTGGTTATCGGATTCAATCCTCGTTTGAAACTTTCCTTTTTCTTTCCTTCTTCTAATTCTATACTTTTTCTTCAAAATTTAATTTTCGTAGTTTGATCTTTTAGTTATATGGACTTAAAGTATCTGATTTTTTTTATCGGTTACCTTCCTATAACGTAAAAATCAATCCCTAACTTCTGTTCTAGAACTTATAGTTGTTTTGGATTTGATTCTTTTGGCATTTGTCGAATGTTTCCATCAATTATGAGTTTTCTATCTCTTTCTCTCTCTAACACTATCTTTATTTTCTTTGCGGTATGGAAAGGTTTGTTTATCTTTAGTTTTATTTTGTTTAAGTTTCAGTTTTAGTTTTTTTTTTTTACCTTTTGTTTTCCCTGTATACCCTACCTATAGACTTAACCGAGTAGTAATATACATATTTCGATATTTTTGTTACGTTTGCGATATTTTGTGCGATATTCTTTCTATAGTTATATAGTTTTGTAATTCTCATAGACATTTTAACATTTCTTATTCGGATATTCGATTTCACTTAGTTGAATTTTCTTTAATTGTCAAAAACCCCAGATTTTTAGATTTTTGTTGTTGTTTATATTATTATATTTATAATGCCTCTTGTGCGTAGTACTGGAAATATACCAGTAGAGGTAGATAGGGACACCGAAAACTTCCCGATTGATCAGGCAGCTGGTGGAGACGCTCAAACACCTGCTAATCCCATTCGAAGACCAATGACTCGTTTGCAAGCGCGTAGGGAGGCCATAGAACAGGAGAATGTTGAAGAAAATATTCGCCGTATAGTTGAAAATTCTTTAGAGGGATTTAGATCCGAAATGACAAACATGATTGCGGAAAGTTTTAGGAATTTGTCTTTAACCAATCGAGAACCAGTAGTAGGACAGGACAGATTAGTTCGGACTGAACAAGTAGCTTCGAGACGTACTGAACGCGACAATGGAGATGATGGAAGCGAAACATCGAGACACCATCATAATGGACGAGACAATCGCAAAGATCGACATTTAAATACAAATTTTGATAGAAATTCGGACAGAGTTCTGAATATAATTAGAAATTGGAAGGTTCGTTTTACTGGCGATTCGTCGGAAATTACAGTAGACGAATTCATATATAGAATAAATACTTTGACGAATGCAAACCTTAGAGGCGATTTCGGACTTCTTTGTGAACACGCCCATATTCTGTTCGAAGGCAAAGCCTTAAAGTGGTTTTGGCGATTTCATCGTAGCTGCGTTGACATGGACTGGGACGATCTATGTGACGCAATGAAAAGACAATATAAGGACGACAATACAGATTTTGACATTAGGGATGACATATTACGACGGAAACAAAAACATAACGAGACCTTTGACGAATTTTATGACGCAATTATGGTTTTGTGTGACAAACTCCGTACCCCTTTGTCTGAATACGAGTTGTGTGAAACTATACAACGTAACTTGAGACCGGAGATTAGACACGACATTCTACATTTAGAAATATCTCGTGTTTCTCATTTACGTCGTGCAGTACGTAGGCACGAGAAATTTGTGAAGGATATGGCATCGACCAATTTTAACAAACGGGATTACAAAAAGACACAGGTTTCAGAGGTCGTTGTTAATAACGACGAGGACAAAATTTTAGATGAGGATGATACCGAAATTTGCATGATAGTGAAGACGGGAAAATGTTGGAACTGCGACAAAATTGGTCACAGTTTCATAGACTGTTTGGAACCACGGACTATTTTTTGTTATGGTTGTGGTGCGAAAAATGTTTTCAAACCCAAATGTCCTAATTGTTGTCTCAAACGGGGAAACGTATCGAAGGATGTCCGTGCGAAAAAGGACGGGCATCCGAAGATAAATTGAATAGTTTACACAATAATGAACCTGACGAGTCTGATTTACCTGCTAATACAAATACACCTGCTATGACAAACCAATTTAAATCACCTGATAAGACAAATTGTACTGAAGCTTCACCTATTCATCCATTACGGAAACCCTATCACATTCGCCTAGAGGAATATAACATTGCTAGAGCTAGAATTTTTAACGAATCAGATAATGTACGATTACCAACTAGATCTAGTAGAAGGCTACGTGAGTTCTATAAAAATAGGAAACAACTTGGCAAGCACACAATATCATCTTTGGTGAATAAGGAAAATGACAACCGACCTTACATTAAATTAAACTTGCGTAATAGGAACTACTTTGCACTGTTGGACAGTGGAGCTAACGTTAATGTCATAGGAGGGGAATTATGTTCGGAAATAATTGAATCTGGTGAATATAAACGGAGTATTGGTAATGTTAGGACAGCTGACGGCCAACGGCAGCGTTGTTACGGTACAGTGTTTATAGATATAGGTTACAATGGTCAGGATAAAACGATAGCATTTTTGTTAATACCGTCAATCACCCAGGATATTATATGTGGCATGGACTTTTGGGAAAAATTTAACATTCAAATTGTCACATTAGGTTCTGTTAGTGAAATCGTTTCTGACGAAGACCCGGATAAAATTCCCTTGACATTATCACAGAAACGACAATTACAAAACGTTGTGGAATATTTTCCTAATTCCGAAAGAGATGGTCTGGGTTGTACTACATTATTAGAACATAACATAGACACTGGCGACTCAAACCCCATCAAACAGAGATATTATCCAATTTCACCGGCAAGGGAAAAATTGTTATGTGGCGAGATAGATCGCATGTTACAGTTAGGCGTTATCGAAGAATGTCCGACATCTCCTTGGTCATCACCTGGTGTTTTAATTGTTAAACCAGGAAAAGTACGATTTTGCTTGGACAGTAGAAAGTTAAATTCCGTTACGAAAAAGGACGCATATCCCATTCCCAACATAGACGGACTAATTTCGAGACTTCCTCCAATTTACTATATTTCCAAAGTGGACCTAAAAGATGCATTTTGGCAAATCAAATTGGACGAAACCTCAAGACCGAAGACAGCGTTCACAGTCCCTAATCGGCCCTTGTACCAATTTACAAGAATGCCGTTTGGATTGTGCAATGCACCACAGACAATGTGTAGACTAATGGACCAAGTCATTCCGTATAATTTAAAGACGAACGTTTTCGTTTACTTGGACGACTTACTGATAATTTCGAAAGACTTTGACGAACATCTAAAACATTTAAAGGAGGTGGCGACACAACTTCGGAAAGCCAATTTGACAATAAATGTGAAGAAGAGTAGTTTCTGTCTACGTCAAGTCCAATATTTGGGTTATGTCGTTGGTGAAGGTGCATTGAAAGTGGATCACGGTAAAATTAAGGCAATTTCCCAATTTCCGGTTCCTAAAACTGTTAGACAACTCAGACAATTTCTTGGTATGTCCGGATGGTACCGTCGATTTATCGATGATTATGCTACCATTACATTTCCTATGACAGAATTGTTGTCGAAAAGAAAAGCATTCGTTTGGACAGACGAGGCACAAAAGTCATTCGAGACAATTAAAAACAAATTGACATCAGCACCCATTTTGGTACACGCGGACTTTAATAAACCCTTCATAGTCCAATGTGACGCTAGTACTTTTGGTATTGGAGCTGTTCTAGCTCAACTGGACGATAATGGCATCGAAAGGCCAATTGCATTCATGTCCCAAAAATTGAACAAGGCCCAGAGGAATTATTCCATAACGGAACTGGAGTGTTTGGCTGTCATTTTGGCAATAAAAAAGTTTAGGGCATACATTGAGGGTCATGAATTTAGGGTGATCACCGACCATGCCAGTCTCAAATGGCTCATGAGACAAAAAGATTTATCTGGTCGATTGGCAAGATGGTCCCTGAAATTACAAGGTTTCGACTTTACCATAGAACATCGAAAAGGTAAAGATAATGTTGTTCCAGATGCTTTGTCGCGTGCCTTTGATGATGATGAGACGGTTGCCGAAATCGATTTACAGATACTACCCTCTATTGATCTGAATTCACCAGCCTTTGACTCACCTGATTATACGACATTGCGTGACGAATTCTCTAAATCAGATTTACCTGATTATCGTGTAGTTGACAAATTTATATACAAGAGGACAAATTTTACCTCAGGAAACCTCGACGAATCTGATAATTGGAAACTATATGTTCCTCGAGAGTTATGTAAAGACGTTATTTTCTCAGCTCATGATGTTCCAAATGCAGCTCATGGTGGTATTGCCAAAACTGTACATCGAGTTCGACAATATTTCTACTGGCCTAAATTAGTCGCCGATGTCAAAAATTATGTTTTAAATTGTTCTTCGTGCAAGACATCGAAAGCTCCAACAACTTCACTTAAACCACCTATGGGTCAAATGGTGGAGACTGTAAGACCTCTACAACGGTTATATATTGACATAATTGGACCTTTTCCACGTACTAAAAATGGAAATATAGGAATCTTAATAATATTAGATCATTTTACAAAATTTACATTCTTGAAGCCCTTGAGGAAATTTATAACGAAACCAATTGTCGAATATCTTCTGAACGAAATATTTTGTTGTTATGGTGTTCCTGAAGTGATAATTTCAGACAACGGAAGCCAATTTAAATCATCAGAATTTAAGAAGCTGGTTGACAAATATGGTATTGAACATCAATTTACTGCAATACATAGTCCCCAATCGAACGCGAGCGAAAGGGTAAATAGATCAATAAATGAAGCTTTACGTTCTTATTGTCGTAATGATCAACGCCAGTGGGATGAGTTTTTACCAAGTGTGAATTGTGCTATCCGCAGTAGCATACATCAAACTACAGGACGAACTCCTTACGAACTTTTATTCGGACAGACAATGATAACGCATGGACAGGACTACAAAATTTTACGGAACTTGAAACTTTTAGAGGAAACGGACACTGAAATGGAAAGACAGGACAACTTTACATTACTACGTGACTCTATTCGGACAAAGATTAAGGAGGCTTATGACAGAAACGTCAAATCATACAACCTGAGATCTCGAAAACGCGAATTTAATATCGGTCAAACAGTCATTCGCCGAAATTTCGTCCAAAGTTCTTTAGCTGATAATTTTAATGCTAAATTGGCACCTATAGGTGTTAAAGCAATCGTACGGAAAAGAATTGGCAATGTAAACTATGAACTTGAGGATGTACACGGTGGTTATACGGCTGTTTATCATATTAAGGACATATGGGTATGATTTTTTTTTTTTTTTTTTAATTCCAGAATACCTTGTCACCTTTTTCAGATAAAATTCTGCAGCTTGCTTTGCTTTTCATCTGTTTTGTGAGGGTGACAATTTTCGCTAAAATTTTTAGTGATTTTCTTTCATTTATTTGGTATAGAATTATTAGTTTTACAAATTTTTAGTTTGAGTGTAGAGTAGTTTTTTTTTTTTATTTTTATTTTATTTTCATTTAGTAGGCTTTAATTTCATAGAAATTTAATTGTATAAATTTTGTTAAATTTTCATCAAACAAATAAAAATATTTCAATTGTTTGGTTGTGATACGGTGAATTTTTTTGTTTAAATTTGACCATAATTCGATTTTGTACCAACTTATAGAAAAATCCATATTCTGATTTGTGAAAAGTATTAATTAAACTATAAAGAATTGATTGAACTTAATTTCGTGGTAAGCATTATAAGGATATCTGGGCTAATTATATCTTTATCAGATATGATTTTTTTTTAGGGTTGGTTGTTACCTTGTGAATTATATATTCGTGGGAGAGTCTTTGTCTTTCGAACCTATATGGTTCGATTATACCAGCTTTGCATATAAAGAGCGCAACATATTCTTTTGTTTTGGATCATCTAGCCGATTGATAATAAAGTGTTCATCTTGAAATCTGACCTGATGAGGATTTCTTTTACAATCTCTCAAGGCATTTGGTCATATATATACCTATTAGTAAACTGATTATTATGGATAGTTCCAATTTTTTACTCAACTACAACATTATTACAAACTAATTACGATTGAATATTTATTTACAAGTCTTCATCAAGCTCAATTTTCGTGGTGTTAAATATTATTCAGAATTAGAAATAGGGTGACCGGATTTTATTATAATCGGTTATTTTTTTTGGTGATTATACTTAATTCTAAATAATTAAACTAACTATTTAATCTTTAATATTCAATATTTAATTTGTATTTTCTTCTTTAATTAATTTTTTTAACTTCGGTTTTGAATAATTTTTTTTATATATAAATTTTTAAACTTTTTATAAAGTAAATGTAACTTTTTGTTAATTTTTGTCATTATATCTTACGGTCACCTTAATTATTGTTTATATAAATTAATGTAAATCCTAAAAATATGCTACACTAAAATTACACTTTAAACACTTAGTCAATTCCAACACCTAATCACAATTCATTACCTATAATGTGGATTGTATCTTAAATAGTTAATAAACACTTCATTTTTGATACAATCCATACATAATTATCTAAATAATACTATCCCAACTCATATAAACTATAATAATTGTGAGTGTTATAATAAACCGTCACCTGTCATCCGGCGCCTGCTGACATCGATGGATAATAAACAAATGTAAGTTGGATTTTGATTTTATTGTTTCATTATCAGTCATTTTAAATCCACTCTCAATTTTAAATACACACATACATACTTATAAAGTAATATGAACAAAATTATCATTATATTAATTTTTCATTTTGCAACCAGAGTTGCCATTGTACATTAATTTGTATGTCATTAATATTTAATTTAATATATTAAATGTTCATATTATTTTTATTACAAAATCCCTAAATTTGATAATTTAATATTATAACATTTTGAATACAAAGTCACCTTATATCATGATATTTTCTTAAATAATTTCTTTTGAATAGAATTTCAATATAAAATTTCCATTTGCCTAAATTAAGGTGACCACCTTTGATTTTTTTAAATACATATATGTATGTAATAAAATTTAATTAAACTAATTCATTTAACTTTAACTTTACTTAATTATTATCATAATTTAATTTTAATAAATATTACAATATATAATTATAATATTCAATATGAAATCATAAATTTTGTTTATTATCATGAAAAGTTAAGTCAAGGGTATGGGTTAGGTTGATTTAGTTAATTTTTTTTGTTTATTTTTATTGGGCTGACAATCAACTCTAATATTTGTCAGCATGGAGGGAGGGCTTTGGAAGAGTGTAGCAAATACCATCAACAGCTACACTAATACCTTTACCGCATCTTCTTCATCTCTTGTCTTTGTGGATCATTTATTTAAGTAGCTACCTAAAGTAAAGTCTATGTAATTGATTCATTTATAGTATTTTTTTTTTTTTTTTTTGATATGAGAACACACCTCACCCCCCCACCGACGAGCACGGCCGTAATATTAGGTAGCATCGTTCTCATAAACAAACCACCTTATGACAGAATCGTTACATAACACCATCCACTCTGTAATGAATAGGAAACCGGTTGATATTTTTTTAATAGAGCTGAGAGAATTAATTACCAAAGGTTGCAGAACTTTAGGCGAAAGTTTAACAGGGAGGTGAAAAAATCGATAAAGGAAAAGCAAGAGGCAACCTTGGAGAGACATAATTCTAGGTGTCATATCGAAGGATTATAAGGCGGGTGATATCGTTCATGTTAAGAATAAGCAGATCAGGGCAAAGCATCGACCGCTTTGTGAGAAAGCGGTTGTTGATAGGAACAATCGGGTCACAGTGCAAACAAGCACTGGAAAAAGGGTTCACAAGACCCACATTAAATCTTAAAGGATACCTATGGACATGTGAATGATGAAAGGAGGGAAATGGAGATAAAACTTCTACCTTTTTAAGGAGAAGTGGAGGAAATTGGAAATTGGCTACAATACCCATTTTTTGAACTTAATGGTATCTCTTAATGCGATTTTTTTTTTTTTTTTGGACAACGATTTGTGATAGTAATGTCCTCACTGTCATAAGTCGTGGTAGATCTCCGTACCACGAGTTAGTTACTTGCAATTAAACCATCAACGCTTGATACTAAAAGGGATAATAAATATAAGTAAATGGTCCCAAAAACTATAGTGGAAACTGCATATTTGCGGAGGGGTTCAATTCCCCATGGGTGCCATGAGAATAAGGAAATCGTACTACTGGGAAAACTTTGAACTGAATTGAAGCCTTCAATTGGGGCAAAATATGAATATGAGATAAGATATTTTTTTATGGAAGCGAAAGTATATTGAAAGTAATTTATTTTAGAGCAAGGGTGATAAATGCCAATTGCGTGGTGCAAAGGAGGTCCATGGCTTAAGAGATTATCATTTGCACTTCTTGCATATGGCAGATAATCACACCTAGTTCAAAATGGAAAAAAGGGAGAATGTGGCCTTCAGCCTTAGAGATGAATACGATAAAATTTATGAAATGAAAACGGAAATTAAAGATAAAATTAGTTAAGATAAAGAGAAAACTAACTTAGAATAAGAATCTATTAACGTTAAAATATTATATAAGTGAAAATGTGAAGTAGAAATTTAATTGTACTAATCGTACTAACACTCTAACAATACAATCATACTAACACTCTAACAAACTAATCGTAGAGCTAGACAAAACGACATTTATCATTCCAGGCTCACGTGGTTCACGGCTGTCAACAGTCTACAAATCTTCGAAATCGTCGAAAAATTCATTAATCAAGTCCTACGCCAAATAATGTTCATCAAAGAAGAAGTAAACGAGGTTATGAGAGCCGCGCAAATGGCCAAAGGTGGCATAGTCAACTCTAATGTACTCGACAGCGAAGAAATTCACCTCATAATTGACGAAATTGCAACACTCCCTTATTCTAATTAATTGGAGGCCATCGAGTACGCCGATCCAAGGGTATGCACAAACGGTTCAATGATCCTCTATGTCCTTTCACTGCCCAAGGTAAGAGGAGTTGAGTATAACTACCATATTGTCAAACCTTCCATTCAGGAAGGAAAGGTTATAGACTTACCGTTTAACACGTTGCTGGTTAATGAGAAAGAGACATATGGCATCACTAAACCATGCAAGCGAATCAACAACAATACCGTGTGTGAGGAAAAGAGCTTGAGAAAACTCCCTGAAGATGATTGTGTTCCAATTCTCATCAAAGGAGGTGAAGCAAAATGTTCCTACAGATCCTGTGAAGAAGAGGTTGTCGAACTTGTTATGGAAGACACCATATTCATTACCAATTTTAGAGGTAGTCTCCAGAGTAACGTTACTAAATTCCTTTCGGGAACCTACGCAGTGCGACTTAACAACGAAGAAGTGAAAATAAAAAACGTTACGTACACCAGCCGAAGTGAGACATCTATACAAATCCTATCCCAGATGGTCACAACCATCCTAGAAAAAAGGTTATCTTCACAATGAGTTTACAAAACATAAAAAATTTTGAAAATCTATACATAAAATACCACTACTCTATAGTAGCAGATTGCACTATTTATTTGCTCCTATCATTCCTAGGCTACCTATGCTGGAAAGCTTTATACTGTCAAGTGCGTCTCCCTCCGCTGCAGAGCACGAGCAACGTGGCATGTAAACCCCAATCTGCGGGACGCTGATTTTTGGCAAGGGAGAAGTTAACACGATCGAGTATACATGAGCGGGAAAAATCTACACAAGGTTGTGCTGACGGTACACACGCGCAATCTAGTATGCAGATCATATTTCGTCTGGAAGATTGCACAACGTGGGAATGGAATAAGTTGTATCAGCAGAATTATTTAGATTTAAACATTTAAAAAATATTGTTAGAGTCAGTCTTACTTGGGAAATTGACCAAAGCGGTCGATAAATAAAATTGTAAACCTAAAATTAACGTGTTTCATTTATAGTGGACAAGTCGGTGTCCACTTAAAAATATTTTTTTTATATTCGCACTAGCTTTACCCAGTGTGGTTTGCTACCCTAAAAGCAGTATAAATAAAAAACCCACTTAACGATTTTGAAGATTCTAACTGCAATAGTTCTCTAGATTTACAATATGTTACATATTAGAGATGCCAAGCAAATTACTGAAAGTTCGCCAATTTCTATCTATCTATGAAAAATTTGAATAATATAATAGTTTCCAAGATATACAAAATTTTGTATTTAATTCATTTATGTAGTGCCAAGCCCCCAATTGAAAGCTCGCCCGTTATTTTCTAAATGTTCACATGAATGTCAGAGTTTTTTATGTAAAATTTTAAGATTCTAGCTCTAGTAGTTTCCAGATATACAATTTTTCTATTTCATGCATGTGGGGGCTTTAAGCTCCCCAGATGAAAGTCCGATCTTTTTTCTCCAAAATATTCAGATGATTATTGAAGTAATTTCTGCAAAATTTGAAGAATCTAGTTCTATTAGCTTCCCAGATAAACGAAATTTTATATTTAAGTCATATGGGAGTTGTCAAGTTCCCCATTGAAAGTCCACCCGTTATACTCTAATTGTTCAGATGAATGTCAAAGTTTTTCAAGTAAAATTTGAAGATTCTAGCTCTAATAGTTTCTAAGATATACGATTTTTTCTAATTAATGGGGGCTCCACGCCCCCCATATGAAAGTCCGCTCGTTTTCCCCCAAAATGTTCAGTTGAATATTAAAGTAATTTATGCAAAATTTGAAGAATCTAGTTCTATTAGTTTCCCAGATAAATGAATTTCTGTATTTAATTAATATGGGAAGTGCCAAGTCCCCCATTTAAAATTAATATTAATGTCAAAGTACTTCATGTAATATTTAAAGATTCTACATCTAATAGTTTCTCAGATATAAGAATTTTTCTATTAAAGTCATGTGGGGTTTTCAAGCCCCTAAGATAAAAGCCCGCCCTTTTTTCTCCAAAATGTTTAGATGAATATTAAAGTAATTTGTGCAAAATTTGAAGAATCTAGTTCTATTAGTTTCCCAGATAAACGAAATTTTGCATTTAATTAATATGGGAGGTACCAAGTCCCCCATTGAAAGTCCGCCCGTTATACTCTAATTGTTCAGATGAATGTCAAAGTTCTTCAAGTAAAATTTGAAGATTCTAGCCCTAATAGTTTCTCAGATATACGAATTTTTCTATTTAATTCATATGGGGGCTCCAAGCCCTCCCAGATGGAAGTTCGATCTTTTTCATCCAAAATGTTCAGACGAATATTTAAGTTCTTAGTGCAAAAGTTGAAGAATTTAGTTTCCCAGATAAACGAATTTTTGCATTTAATTATGGGTGGTGCCGCTCCCCTCATGGGTAGTCCGCCAATTTATTTCCCAAAATGTTAACATGGATGTTAAAGTTATTTGTGCAAAATTTTAAGATTCTAACTGTAATTGTTTCTAAGATAAACGAATTTTTGTTTTTAATTTATATGGGAGGTGCCACGCCCCCTAATGCTAGTCCGCCTACTTTTTGTCCTAAATAATCATATTGACACTAAAGTGGCCTCGACAAAATTTGAGGACTCTAACTGTTATATTATCTCAAATATACGGATTTAATATTTTCTAAAGTAGCCTATAACCTATTCCAGACATACAGGAATACGCTGTGAAAATTTCAAAAAAAAAATCGGTTCAGCAGTTTTGTAGTCTATAACGTTCAAACATACAAACAAACACACATTCATTTTTATATATATAGATAACGAAGGAAGTTAACTTATATCTTCATTAATGTCAGCATCCTTACTCAATGCTATTTATGCAAGTCATCAGTTTCTATTTCGTCACAATTAAAAGTGCAAAAATTAAAAATTGTCTCCCTGTTAAAAATTGTTTGTATGTACTTTCAACATTGTCGAGGATCGATCTGGCAACGACTTGATCGACCTCGACCAAGCCGCATCGGCCACTTATTCAGCGGCGGTGTAAGTACGGCCCAAGCCGTACTTTCGCGGCTAAGGAGGAAGAAGAAGTCAGTCTTCGACTACAACCGAACGCCAGCGTCCATAAAACACCACAATTGTTCCAATTGGAAATTTTTGAAACCGTCAAAGAATCGGCAAAATACAAATTTTTAATTTCATTAAAATAAAAAATAATTTTTCAATTTATTCCCTTTATTTTGCAAATCGTTTATTACAACAAAGATTTATTTCGATTTCACATTATTTTGTTCTTAAAATATTGTGTGTAGATTAGTACATTTGGTGGTGGTTTTTTCTTTCATTTACTAGCTTTATTCTCATTAAAATTCTCTTAATATAATTTACATACGATATTATTCAACTATATCAAGAAGAATAAAGCATAAAAGAAAATAAAGAAAATTATTTATCAGTAGTGTAATTGTTGTAACAGTTAATTGTGTACCCTACACTTTACAGGCTGATAATATTAGTACAACGCTGAGTTTGTCTTTTTTAATAATTATAGAAAATTAATTTTATATATTTCGGTGTTAATTTTAAAGTTCTTTATTAAAATACACCCTGCTATTTTTCGAATAGGCGTTTTTAATTCAATGTTCGTTTTGATACATATTGAAATTGTAGATTTTATTAAAATTCTTCAATTAATATTATTTGATTATATAGTGTCAGCTGTCAGTCACTTTCTCGGGGGAGTTTTCCAGATTTTTCCTACCGAGCGCGTCCCCGGGTGGCGTATAGGGGGTGGTGATGGACCATCTGTCCTCTCCCAGCTTTAATTTCACTTAAGCTGAGGGAGGGCAGATTGTCCACCACCTGGGAATATTATATTCCCCGCGGACCAAAAAACTGGAAAAAAAAACAAATATGGAAAATAAAAATAAAAAGATAAAAGTTACGGTGCAGGGCCTAAATAACCCAGTACCGGCGGCAAGTGTTGATCTACTCGCGAGTCACGTGTCGTCGTCATCCTGCAATCGTGAGCAGAATACTACTACGGAGGTGGGTACCTTGGCCTCCGTGGCGGACAATGCGTCAAGTGTACAGCATTCCATTAGCAAAAACATAGGGGTGAATGAGAAGGGTGTACTCGGAGAGAGCTCTAAGCTACCTCAGCCTTTAAATATAGGTGAGGGTTCCGACTCTGAATCCTCAGATGATAATAATAATAATACCATTATAGCAAATCCCAAAAAGGATGAAAGGATAAACTACCTATTACTAAGAAAAGACTTTCTGGAGCACAGAGGAGGAAGTTGAAAAAGATGCTTCAGGAAATCATAGTTAGTCAATCCCACGACACTCCAAAGGAAAAATCGGACTCTCTCACAAGATCTGAGGCAAAAAGGATCAGGTCTCCCGAGGAGTTGACAACTGAGAATAAACCTAAGAAGAAAAAGAGCTCCCCGTCTTCTAATACACAGTCGAAGCCAAGCCATACTTCACTCAAAGGAATCTCAAGTGAGAATCCTGCGAGTAAGGGTGACAACGCCAACACGTCGGTGAAATCAACCTCGAAGGTAAGGGAATCTCAAAAGAAGCCCCGAAAAACGAGGAAGGAGAAGCTAGACGGAGGAAAAGGAAAAGAGCCGCCATCTTACGCCAAAGTTGCCAGAAGTAGGCACCGGGACGATCTCTGCTATGCAGTTTACGATGCCGGTAATCCGACAGGCAAAATTCCAATAGACCAACAGAGTAAAATAGAAGACCTGGTCAACAATAAGATAGTGGACCATGCAATCGCTTCAAAGGGCAAACAACCAATAGAGAGCGAGAGTTGCGAGTTCAGCATGGGCGTGATGTTGATGAGGTTGGCATCTCACCAATGTGTTAGCACCCTAAAGAACTTGGTGGAAAGTATCCCTCCTCCCTGGGACGGCGCTAGGCTGGGACTGGCAAAGAAGAGCGAGCTTCCGGTGCTCCTAAAGTCCACTGTCTACATAAAAGGATGGGGCAGTAAACTGGCTAATGAACGTATACTGGAAATTCTTGGAGGTCAAAATGCTGAGCTGGCCGTGGAAAAATGGGATGTCTTTTACAGGAAAGAAGAACCTGAGGGAACTTTATTTGTAATAGGTATCGACCAGAAATCCATGGCTAGTCTTGCCAAGAATAAAGGTAGGGCTTACTTCGCCTCTAAATCTGTCATATTCAAAATTGGGAAGGCGCCGATTGAAAGGGCTGTCAAAACCGGCCCCGACAAGGACACTAAAACACCTAAGACAGTACCCAAAGCATCATTAGCAAGTACTAGCAATGTTGAGGAGTCAAATCCTAAAAGCGAGGAGGAAATCACTCACCCGCCAGAAGACAGAACAGCAATGCTCTCCAGAATTGGGAATGTGTCTATTAAAAATACTGCTATTCCTATGCCTGATAAGGACACCGCAGTGCCATCAACAGTACTCACACGCTATCCGGAGGAGTCAAATCCAAAGAGCGAGGAGGTGACCACCAACTCGCTGGAAGACAGTTTAATGGATGACCATGATTGAGGTTATCCAAATAACCCTCCATCGGAGCGAGACAGCTACCAACGCTCTGATGGCTAAAATCAACACAGGTAAAATACATATAGCTTTAATCCAGGAACCTTGGACGATTCGCAACAAGGTTGCTGGATTAAATCACGTAAATTTCCAACTTTTCTACGCTGATACAGGATCTCGCCCGAGAACATGTATCTTATGTCACAAGAACTTATGTTTTCTCCTCTCAACAGGATTATCAACATCGGATGCAACGGTGCTGAAGCAAGGTCGTGGCAACATATTCCTTGCATCTATTTACCTGCCTTTCGATTCTCCGACACTACCACCAACGTCGGATCTGATGAAACTGGTTGAAGAGGCACAAAGGAAAAATAAGAAAATTGTAATAGGTTGTGATGCCAACTCGCATCATGTAGCTTGGGGTAGTACAAACACCAATCGTAGGGGACAAGCCCTCATGGATTTCCTTAAAGACTTGATAACATTGAACTTAGGTAATAAAGCTACCTTCGTCAATAGAATCAGAGAAGAAGTATTAGATATAACTATATGTTCAGAAGAGCTTATAAACGAAATTCAGGATTGAAGATTCAAAATACTAAGGCCACCACCAAAGCCGATAAAGTTTCGGAATAAGTCTAAAACTAATTGGACAATGTTCGGGACCTTACTAAAGAACCGTTTAGGTCAGGACACTTTTCAATGTCGAAATAAAGAGGATATAGATGCCAAAGTGGAAACGTTCACAAGTGCCCTGGTTGAATCGTTCGAGGACAACTGCCCTTTGCGAGAGCGGAGATCTGCCCAGGAAAAACCCTGGGTAACTGGGGAGATCCGGAACCTTGGGAAGACTCTTCGCAAACTATTTAACCGGGCACGGCGTAAAAAGACCGCAGTATACTGGGATGAGTATCGTAATAAACTTGGTGAATATAAGAAAATCGTTCGAAAAGCCAAACGAGACTCCTGGAAACTTTTATGTGAACAGGTAGATAGCGTAAATGACGTATCGAAGATAAAAAAATTCCTATCCAAAACTCATGTCCAACCGGAATCTATGATCGATGACACGGGCAGGAGGCTTGAGGATATGGAGGAGACAATGAAACTCCTAATGGATTCTCATTTCCCACCCGGTATATCGAATAACATAGATGAACCGATATTGGAGGAAGGGGAGGGTAACACGGAAATAGTTATTACAACTGACATGGTTAAAGGGGCAATCAAGAGCTTTGCTCCCTATAAAGCTGCAGGGCCGGATGGAATTTTCCCGGCACTTTTGCAGATGGAGGCGGGACTGGTTTCCGTACATCTGTCACAGATATTCACTGCATGCTTAAAATTGGCATATACCCCAGTTAAATGGCAGGATGCAAGGGTAATATTTATACCCAAACCAGGGAAACCTAGCTATGCGGCACCTAAGTCCTATCGACCGATAAGTCTTACGTCCTTCCTACTTAAAACCTTGGAACGGATAGTCGATAGCATGGTTAAAAGCAGCATACCATACAATGACCTTAAATATAAGCAGCATGCTTATGTAAAGGGATGATCGGTGGAAACCGCTTTAAATGAAGTTGTCCACTATATAGGTTAATCTTTCGATAGCAAACTGTATACACTGGCAGTATGCATTGACATCGAAGGCGCTTTCAATAACGTGCACACTGATACCCTTATCCAATCCCTAGACCAGTTTTATGTTGACCGGGTGCTCCGTAACTGGATCAACTACATGCTAAGGAACAGATGGATAAGCTGCGAGATGTACGATATAACTATCAGGAAAAAGGTATTTCGCGGTATACCACAGGGTGGCATTTTGTCACCTTTACTCTGGGTCACCACGATTAATAGCCTCCTAAGGACCCTAACCGAGAAAGGACTTAGACCTGTCTGCTATGCAGACGATGTCGTAATACTTTTAAAGGGAAAGGATCCAAATTACTTGTGTAGAAGAGCTGAGGAGGCTCTGAATACGGCCTTGAGCTGGGCTCAACCGAGAGGCCTCAATGTTAACCCGGCGAAGACGGAAATCTGTCTTTTCACAAGAAAGACAAAAATTTCTACATATACTGAACCTTGCTTCTTGGGCAAGAAGATACCGGTGACAGACAAAGTTAAGTACTTAGGTGTAATACTTGACCGGAAATTAAAATGGAGACATCACATAGAGGATAGGATCAACAAGGCACATCGGTGCTGGGCGATATGTAGGAGAACCATAGGCATGAAATGGGGTCTTAGTCCTACTATGACAAATTGGCTTTATAAAAGTGTAATTAGACCAATTTTAGCTTATGCTTCAATAATCTGGTGGACTGCTTTGGACAAAAAGTGTAATATCAAACTACTACAGGGAGTTCAGCGTACATGCTGCTTGGGTATAAGTGGTGCCATGTGTACTACTTCAACCAAGGCTCTGGAAACGTTGCTAGATATTCCACCCATTGAAACATATATAAGATATGAGGCGGCTCTTACAGCCGAACGGCTCTTTACTTTAGGCGAACTGGCCAAAAACGGTTATAAGACACGTCATCAATGTATACTGGACACATTGGAAGGTTATACACATTCATCGGACGTGCCTGATCGCATACCAGACACTGAATATGTCGGAAACTTTGAAACGCTAATCCCAGATAGAATGTCTTGGTCAAGCGAAACATTAGAGCAAATACCAGTAGGAATCCGTTGCTACACGGATGGCTCTAAATTAGGGGACAAAGTGGGTCTGGGGTTCTATATTGAAGACCCAGAAACAGAAATATACCACCGTTTACCTAATCATAACACAAGCTTCCAGGCAGAAGTACGAGCAATAACGGAATGTGTAAATTGGATTAGAATAAATATGGCGCCTACAGGGCTTAATATATTTACCGACAGCCAGAAGGCAATTTGTGCGATATCAGGTGATAGAATTAAATCTAAGACCGTATTGGATTGTAAGAAAGCTTTAACTGAATACTCTCCCAGAGGTAAGGTTCACATCATATGGGTACCAGGCCACTCGGGAGTAATCGGCAACGAAAGGGCGAATGTAATAGCTTTAAAGGGAAGGGAGCTCGATGTAGTTAACCTGACAAACGCAAAACCATTCGACGCAACAAAAGCTGAATTAAAAATATGGATGAGAGAATCCCATAAGGCCTCTTGGAATAATGAAACGGTGGGTAGAACCACAAAGATTCTATGGGGTGACCCTGATGAGAGCAAGACGAGAAATCTTCTCAAAATGAGCAAGTCTGAGGTTAGTATGATGGTACGTATTCTCAGTGGACACACAGGATTACGAGCACATCTATACAAAATTGGACGTGCGAATTCAGACAAATGTAGAGCATGTGGAGAGGACAGTGAAACTCTGGAGCACTTTCTTTGCCATTGTCAGGCATTCGTCGAAGTTAGATCCAAGTATCTTGGAAGTGATGTTATTCCGGAAATAACATTCTTAACCAACACCGATTGGAAGATTCTTAGGAATTACGTCCAGGAAACTGAGTTTCTGAACATGGAAAAATAATACATTCAGTGAAAATTTTTTTTTTTTTTTTTGTCTTTCTTGAATTGGAGCGCACAACAGGCCCGATAGTGGCCTAGGTGTATTTCTTCGGATTTGATGTAGTATACATCCTCCTATCAACCTAACCTAACCTAACCTGTCAGTCACTTTAGAAATATTTTACTAGAGGTACCCTACATACAGTGTTTAATACTTTCAGTACATAGGTCGTTTTATACTTTTCTACTGTCATATAGTAATTTTTATTACATATTATTTTTGGGTTCACTAAAAAGTCACATTCCTTTGTTTATTGTAAAAGAAAATAAGTACAATGGGTTCCCAAATATGTACTAGATTCATTCACGAATCAGAAAATTTAATGGGTGTGTGCAATAAATTTTCAAGTCTAGGTTGTGATGATTTGACTGAATCTCTTTTAGAGGCAAAACTGCAAACACTAGAAGAGGATTGGCAGTCGCTACGCCGTGCTTATGAAGGCGTATATATGGCTGATGACGGAATCGTCAGCCCAGATTATAAAGCGAATGCTAAATCCACTTATGAAGAATGTAGGGATAGGTATCAAGAGACCAAAGCTGAGATGATAGATTTTCTAAAAATGTCCAAAGCTTCAGCTGAAAATAATCAAAGACACAATGGTCCTTCTCATTCCTCAGCATTTGATCCATCTAGTTACCATCCACTGAACATGACTTATGAAGCGCCAGATATGGGTGTCAACGTTCCACCATGCGATGCACCTGACTTTCATGGCTCCTATGAAGAGTGGCCTTCATTTAGAGACATGTTCAGTGCTGTTTACATCAGTAAAATAAGAATGAATAAGAAATCTCTGATCTCTCCGACATAAGAGACTTATGCTTAGCTGATCCCAATTTCTTAATATCTGCTCAAATAGACATGCTGCTAGGAAGTGACATAATTCCTCACATCATACTTGATGGACTAAAGAAAAACGTTTTGGGTAATTTAATTGCTCAGAATTCTATTTATGGCTGGTACATTTACGGTCCAATGAAATTGCACACAATTTCACTTACGGCCATAGACAACTTACAAAGCGAAAATGAAAGTATTAGCTCAATATTAAGAAAGTTCTGGGAAATCAATTCCGCAAATAGCTAATCAATCAGAAGCAGACCTCTTTTGCGAAAATCTATATAAAGAGACAACTTATCGACAGTCCGATGGTAGATATGTGGTTAAACTTCCGTTTAAAAGTGAATTTCCAGAATCTGAGTTTTTGCAAGCGTCACGATATTTGGCAAAGAAGCAATATTTACATATTGGACAAAGGATTGAAAAACATGACACGCTTATGCAAGTTTTAATGACATCATGAATGAATATATTTCTCTCGGTCACATGAAGAAATCAAATTCTCAAGAAATTTGTCATAATGGAAAGTTCTTTTCTTATTATTTGCCACATCATGCGGTTTTTAGACCTGAAAGTGCACCAACAAAAGTTCGTATCGTTTTCAACGGATCACGAAAGACAAAAAGTTCAAGGTCATTAAATGACGTTCTCCACGTCGGACCAACCTTACAAGCAGATTTAATGACAATCATTCTAAATTGGCGTTTATATAAGTATGTCTTTAATGGAGACATTGAGAACATGTATCGTCAAATAATAGTTCGTATCAAAAAATTTTGTTTAGGAAAAATATATCAAGCCCAATTGAAGATTTTGAGTTGACAACTGTAACTTTCGGTATAGCATGTGCACCTTATTTGGCAATTAGGACCCTTCTACAATTGCCATCAGATTCAGAAAAAGATAGTCCTTTATCTGCAAGAATTTTGAGAAAAGTGACATATGTTGACGACATATTGTCCGGAGGCCATTCATTGCCATCGGCAATGGAAGCTCAAAAACAGATGATTAGTACTTTAAAATCAGCAGGGTTCCCTTTAAAGAAGATAACGGCAAATCATCCAGATTTATTGTCTCAGATATCATCTGATGATTTATTGAACACAGAATTTTTGAAACTCTATGATTCAAGTTCAACAAAAACTTTGGGAATTCGTTGGAATGCTATAAGTGATTCCTTCACTTATAAAGTAGAACAATTAAATTCGACATCATCGGCAACAAAAAGGCAGATTCTCTCTGCTGTTGCTAAACTTTTCGATTCCGCAGGATAGCTTACGCCTATTATTATTCAAGCCAAGATTCTTTTACAAGAATTATGGCAAGATGGGGTCGGTTGGCATGACGAGGTAAAACCACAATTTCTTGATAAATGGAAAATATTTGTTGATAGTTTCCCTACTATCGAATCAATTGAAATTCCAAGACCACCCACAATATAATATCCAAATACATTTATTTTGTGATGCTTCTGAGCAGGCTTATTGCGCTGCATTATATGTGGTATCCGAGAACTCTGGTATTCGATATTCACATCTGCTTTCTGCTAAAAGTAAAGTTGCGCCCTTGCAACGGATAAGATTGCCTCGACTTGAGTTATGCGGAGCTCTTCTGCTTTCCAAGCTCGTAAAGCAAGTACTGACGAACTTCCACAGCAAAACTCTACTTATGGTCAGATTCAACCATTGTTTTAGCTTGGCTACAAAAACCTCCATCAGTTTGAAAAACGTATGTAGCTAACAGAACAACTCAGATTATAGAGAATGTTGGTAATGCCATTTGGAATCACGTTCAAACGGATCACAACCCAGCTGATCTTGGCACTCGCGGTTGTAAACCACAAGATTTTGTTAACAAACCATTGTGGTGGTATGGACCAATGTGTCTCTTGGATTCCCAAGCAAATTGGCCCAAGTATAATTCTCCACCTGAAGTTCTTCTCGAAAAAAGGAGGATTTCAGTTTGTTTTTCAACACCGGCTGACAACAGCCTTATCGACAGATTTTCCTCTTATCCACGAGCTCTTGCTGTTACAGCGTACGTGATCAGGTTCATTAACGCTACCAGGAAGAAGGGCTTAAAGGTTGAGCATCCTAGCTTGACTCTAAGTCTAACGGAGCTTAAGGATTCAAAAATTATGCTGGTCAAACTGACCCAAAGAATTTATTATCCCCAGGAGTATAGTAATTTCGTCGTAGGTTTTTCCAATTTTAAATTAAACACATTTAATTTATTTTTTTTTTGAGTTATTTATTTATATTGAGTTATTAATTATTTTTATTTATTTTTAAGTCCTTAAATTTAATATTTTAATTATTATCAATGTTGTCACATTGGTTTCTAAAATCGAACTGACTAAAAGAATTGCCATAAAGGTTTATATATAATTAAATTGGACAACAAATATTTTTATCCATACTTAGTAACAAAATAATAATAATATTTCATAATTGTAATAAATGTAATAAAGTGTAAGAAGAATGGGCATGCAGAATCATCCTACTTCTCTTAAATGCGTATTGTACGTATGTAAGAAAGCAGGTAGAATTTCTCATGATCGATCCCAATTATTATTTACACTTAGTAACAATATATTAACCAAACAAAGCTAGCAACAAGATCGGGCATGCAGAAACATGACACTTAGCTTATATACATATGTAATGTATGTAAGAAAGTGGACATGATTGTGTATGTTTGATCGCTATAATTGTTTACTTAGCAACAATATAATTGAACATAATATAAGTATTGTTACTAATGAGCGTTCAATTACAAAATAAGTAAAAAATGAAGGTATTAATTTTGGTATTCAAAATATGTGTATGTATAATTATGTATACATATAACTCCCCCACCCTTAGATTGCGGCTCCGAGGAAACTTTGATTTTGGATATATGTATTTTTAAATTTTTATCAAATTATTTTTTTTTTTTTCTTACAAACAAAATGTATCATATACATATATATGTATATAATTTTACATACATGAAAAATACATAATTTACCAATATTATAACAAGCAAAAATTTAACATTTTCTCATTCTTTTAATATGAGACATACTTATACATATATGATAAAAATACATATTTTAGTTTTAACAAATTTATAACAAAACAAAAAAATATTTTAATATTCTAACATTTTTTCTTTCTCCTAATGTGAGACTTGTAATATTTATGTCCTGTTTGAGTTATTATGTGGTCATCGTCAAGTCTGTCTACATTAATTTTCCGAAATTTTGCGTGTTTTTTTCCACCTCTTTCACTTTTTAAATATATATCACCTGTTTGGACCTCACACTCTTCACGATTATTATTCAGATAAGATATTGATTTTTCCTTAGATTTCCGGATTCTCTCCCTAATTTTTGGATATTCATCTGCTTTTATCAGACCGTTTTGAAAATCAATTGGTCTATGTCCTATAGTAGAGTGTATTGTGTTATTATAAAACATAATAACCTTATACATTTTCTCTTCAACTGTATCACTGTCCCTTTTAGGATCATGTCTGAGTAGCCGAATGTGTTCGTTAATAGTATTGTGGAGACGTTCCACGTCTGCATTCGAAGTGTGGTTATTGTTTGAACAAAAATGTATTTCGATTTGTCTTTGTCTTAAAAATTCGGTTAATGGTAATGCCTTAAACCCCCACTCATTGTCAGTTATGATCTTCCCAATATTGCCCACAATACTTAAGTATTGTGTAAGTGCCCTTTTAAATTCTACCCACGATCTGTTCTGTATTCTTATTGCATGTGCAAATTTAGAAAATTTATCAATAATCGTTAAAAATAGTGTTTTTTCTAAGCTATAAAAAACATCAATATGTACAATTTGACCAGGTCTGTCAGGTGTTTCAGTTATTTTGTAGTTTTGTTTTATCGGGTTGCGATCATATTTCTCCAAATTACAAATGTGACAATTGTTAATGTATTGTTGAATTCTTAATTTAAGTTTCGGATGATATATTCTCTGTCGAAGTTCTTCGAAATTTTCGTTAATACCCCGATGGTTATTCCTCTGATGTTCATTCTCAATAAATTCGTGAAGTTCATTTTCATCCAATATATCATCAAGACAGTAGTTACACTTTGCAACCTTCAATTGTGGATTTTCTGCGAAATACTTTAAAAAGGTTTCCCTAAAAACGTCGTATATAAGATCATCTTCTATAAAAATAGCATTGACCCTTGTTGGGTGAAAATAATGCTTTATAATAGTCATAATGTCAGTTTCAGTGAAACTACTTGACGTTATTATCTTTCTAGTGTTCCTAAAAATTAACTTATTTACTATCCTCAAAGAACCTGAATTTGATTTTTCTAAAATTATCTACTTCCTATATACGTTGCACAGTGGTATAGGAAAAAAAAAAGAGGGAAATAATTCGGTAACTTCTAAACGGTTAATCCGATTTTAATGAAATTTGGTATGCACAAAAAGGAGGTGTTGTCGAGTTTAGGTTTTGAATTTGGACCTTATAGGCCAACCAGGGGCCCGGCGGGGGGTCCTCAAATTAGGACACCTCGGCTATGTTAAATTTTTAAAACGATCTTATTTCTTCATTTGAGTTCCGATTTAAAAAAAAATTGTCGTCGTAGCAGTAAATTATCTCTTATAGTTTAGGAGATATTCGCATTTGAAAATTAAAATTTTAAAATTTTTACCGTCCTTACTTTAGTTTTTTGATAATAGCGGGTCCAAATATTCCCGATTTTCGCCATTTTTTTTTTATTCGCTTAACAACAAGTCTATATATCAAGCAGTGAAAGAATTATGTAAAAATCATGACTGAGTCCAAAGTTATAGGCATTTTAATTTAAAAAATTAAAAAAAGGCGATTTTTTGCCATTTTTTTGGGAAAAAAGTATCTTTTTCTTTTTAAGTTATCTAAAAAGTTTCTAAGAAGATGTATATAGAATTTATACTTTTTGAAAAGCTGACTTTACATAAAATACGATAAATGAAACAAAACCTAAAAATTTTTGATACCGAGGGGACCAGATCCATCCAAAAAAACCCTATTTTTATATAAAATTCAATTTGAGCAAAAATTCTCAATCGCATAGTCGATATCAAATTATAGTGACCTGTTTTATATGACCCAATATGTTCTTAATCATTTTGTAACGGGTTTCGATAACCCCGCCCCTGGTATGGATATAATAGGCAAAAAACCAAAAAATCCCATTTTTGGGATTTTTTAAAACTTTTTTGGGAATTCCGGGATTTCTAATAAGAAAATTCGAAATTTTTATTTAATTTTGGATTTTGAGTAAAAAAATCTACCTAACTGTAAAATTTCATCAAAAAATATTCATAAATAAAATTTTTATTGCAATTTGAAAAATTTGTATCTTCGCAAAAACTGAATAAAAAACATTTTTTAATTTTTTTTAAAAAAGTATTCCGCGAATTTTTTAATTTTCAAAAATTATATACAGTTTTGAAAAATAGACAAAATTACCTTTCCATTGATATATAACATGCCTACCTAATGTTTTTTAAGTGACAAATTAATTAGGGAAAACTCAACATCTTTTAGAGAATTTACCTAGTACTATTATTTTCATCCATACATTTGTTAGGCATGTTTTACTACCTAAATTTTTATGAATTTTTACAGCCACTTTTTACGATTAATCTTTTATTCTTTATCCCTAAAAAAATTAACAAGTATTTATTTTATATAAAAATAGTCTTTATTTATTTTTTTTTTTATAAATTAATATAATTTTGTAAAATAATCGGTATCACAGTAGTCCATATCTAAAAGATAAAGTAAATCTTTAAATTCATGAATATTTTCAAATGCTAACGTTTTGTAGCAAATCCAACGTTTCCTTATAGTAGATAAAACAGGATCAGAAGATAGAATCAGATTATTAAAAATATCTTCATTTTGAGACTGCCTAGAACACTTCCTTGAGCTAAACTGATGAATATGCTTAAAGTCTCTATTCCTCGATTCTTGGGGTTCTTCTGTAAGCTCTCCTAAAGGCAGAATATTATGTTCTATGATGACCTTTCCATGACATAATATCTTGTGAACTGTAGGTGTCATTTCTTTCCAGGGATATAATTCCAAAAGTAATTTAGAAACTTTTGTAGAATACTCTCCAAATTTTGTTGCGTTCACTTTATGCTTGCTATTTATCGCCATTAGAATAATATTGACCTTTTGCAGTAAATCCATACTAATTCCGGTTATTTCGGAAGTAGTTTCAAAATGTTTAAAAAAACGTCTAGCGGTATTACCATCGTTTGTGCTTCCATATCCTGTGAGTGGTTTATCAATATTTAATCCCATCCGCTTTTTAAATTCCTCTTGAATTCTTCGTTTCTCACTGGCTCTCATTTCCATTAACTCCTTATTGTTATTTGCACTTTTGTTTGCATTTTCCGGTATGCTTCTGTACTTTAAATCATATGCTAAATGTAGAAAATGTTCCAGAAATCGTATGCGAGCATGTAGGGGGGATATTCCAAATTGTAATGTTTCCTCATTTATTGATCTTTGCTTGGAAATATTCGAAAATTCTGATTTTTTATCACCACATATGTAGCAGTACCAAGTAGATGATGTTCCTGTAATGGCATTTCCAACTTTCCCATCAATCATTGTAAGTTTTAAATCATAGGACATGTTAAACGAATAATTTTCTATTTCGATTGTTATAGGTTCCAAGTTTTTAATTTCTGCTTCAATACGATTTATCAAATCTTGCGTTGTTGTTTTGGATTCCTTTATATACTCAAAGCTTATTGGCCTACAAAAAGCTTTGGATCCTGGAGTCGAATTCTTCCAAATATCATCGAAACTGGTTGATGGAGAATCGCTGTCAGCATACTTTCGAATTCTTAATGGAACTAGCGATGCATAAATACACTTTTATACTCGAAGATGATTCACTTGTGTGATTTGTTTATATTCCGAGAGTGCTGATAATCCATCACATCCCCACTTACAAATGAGTTGAAGATCACAAGAATTTATTTTTTTTAGTTGGTCTGAAGAAAAGTCAGAAGCAATCCTTAAAGCAGTATTTTCGAGTAGAGCGCCGAGTCCAATAACAGCCTTCCGATCAGTTATTTTCAATAGGAGGTGGTATAATGCTTTTCTTCTTTTCATTTATTTTGTCATATGATGGTAAAACATCCACTCCTTTTTCAGATAGCGCCTTCTTAACGTTATGTAGTTATCACGACTTAATCCCAGCTGCAACATAAGCGCAATAGCTTCTTCCTCAGTGAACGTTGTATCAGATGATGGTGTGGGTATACTCTTTACAATTCTTTTCAGTCGTCTTGGTGATGCGGTTGGAAGAATATTTGCAATTTTTATGGCATCCAAAGGCTGTTTTTCTTTTCTTAACATTGCTTTAAAAGTGTCCGAAACTTCTTCGTTAGATAAGGTTTCTAGTGAAGTTGATAACCTTTTCCTCTTAGATTTTGAGCTCAAATCCTCATACTGCTTACAGGGAGCACCAACAGTTGATACGCAAATAGCAACTTCTACACATTCATCCAGCCAATCAGAAAATTTCGATCGAAATTTAGCAATGGAATACCGAACACTCTTCAGTTTTATATCAACTGATTTTATAAAATTTTCAATTTTACATATATCAGTTTTTATCCACTTTATTTTTATGTGCAGTTTCAATATATTTCAATAAGAAGTTCACTTTATCTTGAAAAGGAGCTGAAGAGTGTTCAAATAAAATGGAGCACAAATCATTTTTTTTAGTACGATCGCCAGGTTAGAAAATTACAAATAACTACAAACAGATATAAACCTGTCTTATATATTAATTACAGGTACTTAAATTAAATTATTAGGGTTATGATATTCTACCTAATATGTCTAACGTATCCTTATGTAATGAAATTTTCCTCAATAGGTCACTTTAATAAGCTACCTATTAAAGTGACCTATAGGGGTAAAAATCATTACAGTTTAAAAAATAATACCTGAAAATTTTTTAATATATGTAACAAATTTAAGAGTTAACGTTATGGATGAAAATAATAGTGCTAGGTAAATTTTCTAAAAGATGTTGAGTTTTCCCTAATTAATTTGTCACTTAAAAAACATTAGGTAGGCATGTTATATATCAATGGAAAGGTTAATTTTGTCTATTTTTCAAAACTGTATATAATTTTTGAAAATTAAAAAATTCGCGGAATACTTTTTTTAAAAAATTAAAAAATTTTTTTATTCAGTTTTTGCGAAGATACAAATTTTTCAAATTGCAATAAAAATTTTATTTATGAATATTTTTTGATGAAATTTACAGTTAGGTAAGATTTTTTTTACTCAAAATCTAAAATTAAATAAAAAGTTCGAATTTTCTTATTAGAAATCCCGGAATTCCCAAAAAAGTTTTAAAAAATCCCAAAAATGGGATTTTTTTGGTTTTTTGGCCTATTATATCCATACCAGGGGCGGGGTTATCGAAACCCGTTACAAAATGATTAAGAACATATTGGGTCATATAAAACAGGTCACTATAATTTGATATCGACTATGCGATTTGAGAATTTATGCTCAAAATTGAATTTTCTATAAAAAAATAGGGTTTTTTGGATGGACCTGGTCCCCTCGGTATCAAAAATTTTTAGGTTTTGTTTCATTTATCGTATTTTATGTAAAGTCAGCTTTTCAAAAAGTATAAATTCTATATACATCTTCTTAGAAACTTTTTAGATAACTTAAAAAGAAAAAGATACTTTTTTCCCAAAAAAATGGCAAAAAATCGCCTTTTTTTAATTTTTTAAATTAAAATGCCTATAACTTTGGACTCAGTCATGATTTTTACATAATTCTTTCACTGCTTGATATATAAACTTGTTGTTAAGCGAATAAAAAAAGAAATGGCGAAAATCGGGAATATTTGGACCCGCTATTATCAAAAAACTAAAGTAAGAACGGTAAAAATTTTAAAATTTTAATGAAGAAATAGGATCGTTTTAAAAATTTAACATAGCCGAGGTGTCCTAATTTGAGGACCCCCCGCCGGGCCCCTGGTTGGCCTATAAGGTCCAAATTCAAAACCTAAACTCGACAACACCTCCTCTTTGTGCATACCAAATTTCATTAAAATCGGATTAACCGTTTAGAAGTTACCGAATTATTTCCCTCTTTTTTTTTCCTATACCACTGTGCGTTGAGTGGAGAATTGCTCTCTGAATTATATTCGCTGATGTTCCTGTGTTTTGTAACAAATTAATTTTCGGGTTCAATACGAGACAATGCGTCTGCATTCCGTTTTTTTTATACCACCCCGTTATACAGAATTTCATAATCAAAATCTTCTAATTTTAACCTCCATCGGACTAACTTGAATTTGGCTCCTTAATCGAAAAAGCCATTGTCGCGGCTGATGATCCGTCCGTATAAACAAATTTTCTTCCAAATAAATATGGACGAAAATATGTTACGCCCCATACCACTGCCTAATAATTCCTTTTCCATTGTACTATAGTTAATTTCATGCTGGTTAAGGTCCTGCTCGCATAGCAGATAGGGTGGTCGTCCTGCGATTAATACAGCTCCCAGTGCGAAATTGCTTGCCTCAGTGTTTCAAAACAAATTTTTTAGGTTTAAATAGAATCGGTTTCATTAGTGAGAAGAAGTTTCAATGTTCTAAAAACTTTGTAAGTACTCGGGATCATCAATGTCAATTTTTGCGTATTTTTGAGGTATTTTGTCATTGGTCTTGCAATTTTTGAATAATCTTTTATAAATTTACGATAATACCCACTTAGCCCTAGGAACTGTTTTATCTGTTTTTGCGTTTTTGGTAGCGGATAATTCGTCACACACTCGACTTTCCTAGGATTGGGTTTTATGCCGCTCGGTGTTATCAGATGACCCAAAAATTCCGTTTCCTTCTTCAAAAACTCGCATTTATCCACTTGAATTTTCAAGTTTGCTGATTTCAATTTATCAAACACAAGTCGTAGTGAATTCATATGCTCCTGTAGGGAGGTCGAGTAAACGATTATGTCGTCTAAATATACCAAACAAACTTTATTTACTAAGTCACCAAGAATATCGTTCATCAGTCTTTGGAACGTGGCTGGTGCTGTCTTAAGTCCAAAGGGCATTCTAAGGAACTCATAGTGGCCCCCTTCTACAGAAAATGCGGTCTTATGAATATCCCTTTCATCTATTTCAACTTGATGAAACCCTTCGCTAGATCTAAGGTAGTAAAGTACAAACACCTACCCAGTTTATCCAAAATTTCATCAATATTGGGTATAGGGAACCGATCGTCTATTGTTTTTTCGTTAAGCTTCCTATAATCCACGACTAGTCGCCATTTTTCAATCCACTAGAGTCATTTTTTTTTCGGAACAATCCATATGGGAGCGGAATAAGGAGATTTTGAAGGTCTTTTTATTCCACTGTCCAACATTTCCTGAATTTGTTTTCTCACTTCCTCTTTGTGTATATATGGATATCTATATGTCCTTGAAAATACCGGTATATTATCAGTCGTAAAAATTCTGTGCTTAATTGCATTTGTGAAGGTTAAATTGAAATTTGTCTCATGAAATAAATCGATATAATCGTTCAGGAAGCATGTCAAATTCATTTTCTCCTCGGGATTTAAGTGATTAATTCTAATTTTATCTAATATTGAAACGTTACAGTCATTTTCCTGCAGTAAATTATTCTCCATTAGTAATTTTCAGGAGTAACTGGCCACGAATTGTTTTCGTTAAGGTATATTACATTCGGACATTGAGCAACTGTTTCCAATTCAATTTTAAAGTTTTGTGCATTGTAAACTCCTTCACTAACAATTGTTTCACCAGTATTATCCTTCTGTTCTATGACATGAACTAGTCCACACTCGACATTGGTAATCAATTTAACTTTTCGAAGTTTCGGAAACAACAGAGGTAAAGTTTTATTATTTATCCTAATTTCATTCGAACTATAGTCTATTATTGCCTTATATGTACGTAATATATCGTTTCCTATAATCCCATCAAAATCGTTGTGAAATTTACATTCTACTAATGTCATCTTATCATCTATATCGCCTAATTCTGAAAATATTGGTATTTGATAAATTGTGTTGGATTGTATTTTGCTCTGCAGGGTTTTCAATGTTAGGGTAGCCGAATTAATCTTCCATTTTGGATGACATAAGCCCGGATTTACAATTGAGTGAGTCGCCCCTGTATCCACTATAAATTTAAGTTTACCTTTCAACACTATATAAGGTAGTTCTCCGGAGAGGCCGGAAAAGGAAAATTTTGAGCCATGATATTTTCAGTTGGACTTGAGTTTTGATTGGGATTGTCAATGTGATCTGTTTGACGAGGATGTAATTGAATGATCTCAAAAGAATTTCGAGTCGTAGTATTGTCCACTAACTGCGGAGGGGGTTGGCTACAACGAATATGTCGGTAAAAGGGATTAGTTATATTATTTCCTAGGTTAGATTGGGTTCTATTCTGTGAAACTGGCAAACTGTGTAAGTTAGTGTGAGTACTGCAGTTTTGAATCATATTTATATCCATTGGCTCTGGAAACGGTT